>NC_056526.1:51054968-51055674 GCF_019175285.1 Sceloporus undulatus | reverse complement strand
TTTTTTAAACAAAAAATGTACAGAAATAAAAAGCACACTATATACACATAACACATATCTCCCCAATGGTAGTGCAAACAGATGGCCACACCACCATTAAGAACAGCCCCCATTCTCCCAGTGACAGCACATGGCTGCAGCACCATTAACGACAATGAGTCCTGTTGTCCCTAATGGCAGTGTCGCTGTGTGCATGTGCTGCCACTTGGGACAACGGAGGCTGTCCCTAATACCAGCATAGCCATGTGCATATGCTGCCATTGAAGTCCCATTCTCCCTAATGGCAGCTCAGCCATGTGCATGTGCTGCCATTGGGCACAATGGAACCTGAGCATCCTCAGATTTTGGTATCTGCATGGATCCCCCATGGATACTGAGGCCAACTGTACACATCTTGTCCTCAAGTCAACTTTTTAACTTGCAGCAATCCTTTCCAAATTATACTTAAGAAATGCTCAATTCCTCTTAAATTATATTTTCAGTAGAGACTTCAGGCATCATAGGGTTCTTTTTTAAAAAAAATAATGGACGTTATAATTCTACTATTGACTGAGGAATTTCAAAGGTTATGCAATTTGATTATGACTATTCATTGAAAATAATTTATTTTATTTTATTTATTTAGGTATTTATATCCCGCCCTTCAGCCCTAATGGCTCTCAGGGCGGCTTACAATATTATTTTTAATCAGACAGTTCCCTGCCCT
>NC_056526.1:50955186-51054868 GCF_019175285.1 Sceloporus undulatus | reverse complement strand
AGGGCGGCTTACAATTATAATTTTTAATCAGACAGTTCCCTGCCCTCAGGCTTACAATCTAAAAGACATGAAACAAAAGGAGAAGGGAATGATGGAGGGAAAGGGGATGAGGTCCAGTGGTTCTTCTCTCCCTCTCAGGCCTGGACCAAGGCAGATGGATTGGAGGGAGGGCTCTTCCTTCTTCCAGGCTAGTCCTGATGGAACTGGACTTCCTGGCGAACTCCCTCTCAGGCTGGCAGATGGCAGTTGTGGAGGGTGGAGTCTCCTTCCTTCAGGCCTAGTCCTGATGGAACTGGACTTCCTGGCGAACTCCCTCTCAGGCCGGCAGATGGCAGTTGTGGAGGGCGAAAATAATGACACTATAACAACAAAATAGCAGGGCCCCCTTTCCAAAGTGAAAATATCCTATATGAATTTTAAACTGTAGACATGGGCTTGGTACAAACTGGGGCTTTGTGCCAGCTTGGCATTGATTTTAGGGCTTGGCTGGGCATCCATACGCGCCCAGTCCTACCTTTGGCGTCTGTGCACCCTCTTTCTATGCTCCCATCCACACAGGGCATGTAACAAGGATGTGCAGACATCCGAACACCCAAATGGCGCTCATTGGAAGTGCTGTCATCATGGCGCACGAGCGCCATTATGATGCCCTTCAAAAGAAGCTGCCTAGAGCGGCTCATTTTTTGGGATCGCATTGGTGCTGCACTGTGTGGATGGCACGGCACCGATGAGGGGCAAAAATGATCTTGGGAGAGCAAAATATTAGCCTCACTATGTCACCCCAGATAGATCATGGACTTGTGATGAGCCCTAAATCTGGTTAGGAAGTAAGAAACACACACACAGCATTGGCCAAGGTGTTCCAATCCCACTCAATCCAACCAAGAGGTCCGAGTGGTCAAGAGGGATAACTTTATTCTGAAAACAATAAGCATTTATAGAACCTTTTAGCTCAAGCAAGCAGCTGTAAAACAAATGTCTGATATGAATTCAACCCTCTTCTCCCCCCTCCTTCTACGCCACCTCTCTGAGAACAGAGTCTGCTTAACTCAGGGGTAGGCAACCTGCGGCCCGTGGGCCGGATGTGGCCCGGCAAGGCCTTGGGACCCGCCCCAGCCCTGTCCTGCCGCCAATTGCAGCCGGAGCCTTTGGCCTCTCGCGTGAGGGTGTGGGACCTTTGGCCTATCAGGAGGAGGCGGGCAAGGGGCGGGCAAGGGGGGCAATTGTCTATAGAAGCCTCAAAAACATGCATTTATATTAACATTTCTTAAAAGTCAGCAATTTTTTTTTGCGTGTCCTCCATTTGAAAATTTTGTCCTACATTCTCCTGGTTTATTTATTTATTTAATATTTTTTTTAAAAAAATTATTTAATTATTTATTTTTTGGCTTTGGCCCCCCAGTTGTCTGAGGGACAGCAACCCGGCCCGGCTCAAAAAGGTTGCCTACCCCTGGCTTAACTGTTACAGCATGTAGTTCTCGCTTGTTTTGTTCTAATCTCAGTGCTGGGAAAACTATCACTGCTCTTTTGTTTAGCTGAGCCTGGGTACAAACTTACAGCAGAATTTGAAATATCGGCAATGACTAACAAATGTAAGAGGGCAAACAGTTCTTCATCCCTTAGGAAACTAACTGCAATAAAATGAAGCCTACTCAAAATGTAGGATAAAAGACCCTAAACACATATTTAATACTAACAATGGTATCACCAAAACTGTCTGCTTTTTAAATGCAAATAAGCTGAACTCTAATCAATAAGTACATGAAGTAAACTGAAATGAAATTAAACAAACATGGTTTGTTGGCTCTTATATTGGATCTGAACTTTTTATCTTTTGTTTTTCTTTTGAGCAAATAATTTGCCATCTTGATCATGAGTCGTATCAGAAAAACATGGCAGCAAATTACATATGGCAATCTGTGTAGCATTAGTTAAAAGAAACAGTCATAAAACATACTATAAAATTCTCACTTATTTTATGGCAACCAACTGTACGGGTTTTTAGATAAGACGGATGTAGTTTCACTGCCACAAAAGAAAATACAACACCTCCTTTGGGTAATCATTTGCTGCTGGTGGGCAAAATCTCATTGTCCAGTGAAGCAATAAAAATTATAGCTGCCTTAGCTAGTAGGATTCTCAGAGTATTCCCCCCCCCCCAAAAAAAAGGCATGGGGTGGGGGACATTTTCAAGCTCTGAGTATAGTGCAGGTATAGCATTTCTTTTATAGGTCAGTTTTATGGAGCTTAGGTGGAATAAAAACTTGCAACAATTTAAAGTTACTATGGTGGGATACAGACCGCCCAAAAAGGGTGGTCTCCCACTGCCCTGGTTTGCTGTGTGAGGGAGCCGCAGTGGACAAACCGCATGGCTCCCTCGCGCAGCAAAAAGAACCCACAAAAAGCAGGTTCTTTCTGCTGCACGTTGTGACGCCACAGTGTGCCAATGGCGCACTCGCAGCATCACAATGACGCTGGGACGTGTGGACACTAGGCGTCTGTCACATCAAAATGGCGGCGCCTGTATGTACAGGGCACCACCATTTTGATGCCTTCGTCATGTGCGAGGGGCGAGTCACATCTGGAAGCACTGCCCCTCGTACGTAATGACGGTGCCCTATAGGGCCCGTCTGTCCAGTGTCTTTGATACCTAAGGCAGAAAATCCCACACATGCCTCCTTGTGAGAGAAAAATATAGTAATAATAAATCAAATTATTCCCGTTAAAATAGCTTCACTGGCTATTGGTCTGTTTCCGGACACAAGTCAAAGTGCTGTTTATGAACTACAAAGCTCTATACAGCTTGGGTTCTGATTATCTAAAAGATTGTATCTCTCTAGGATTGTCATATTCCAGTCCCACATATCTGGGCACCTAATAATCACATTATGCAAATTATTATATTTATGCATATTAATAATTTGCATTCTGATTATCCAAATTCAACACATTAATCATTGCACTTTTTCTACCATTATGTTTCAACCTCAGTACCAGTACCATCCCTCCTAGCTGGTGTGAAGAGAGGGAGACTTCTAAGCAGCTCCAGAGAGTAAAGGGCTTCCTTTACTCTCTTGAGGCTGTTTAGAAGCAAAGTTCCACTGTGCTGCCTAGCCCTGGGCTCAAGGCGCTGACACAATCACCACACAACACAAGGCCATTTCTGTTTTCCTTCTTTTCTTTCCCGCCTTCTGGGACTGTCACAGAAAATAAGGAGAGAATGGAAGAATAAGGTGGCAATGCTATGCCTGTGCAGTAGCAACCATAGGCTACAAGGTGGGATGAGGCTCCTGCCAGTGCCAGTCTTCTTTATTACCACTGCCACATTTTAGCCTCCCCTTTGGCCTGTGACAAAGGAGACATCTGGGATTTACTGCTTCAACTGGCAATGCCAGCCAGGACATTTTTAAGTCCCTTCAATCTGGGATTTTTCAGGTTTTGGGGGACAAATGCCAACCCTTTATTTCTCTGTATGAACTTGAAAGTATCTTAAAGTCTTTAAGGCAGTGCTTTATCTCAGTCCCACCACGGTCACAAGCTGTATGGTAAGGACACAGGAGAGGGCCTTCTCAGTGGCTTCTTCCAAGCTGTGGAATATCATAGGATGCTAGGTTGGCCACTCCCTTTGCCCTCCCTTTGCAAGCACGTAATGGTTAATTGTCCAGGGAATTAAAGGTTGATTCTCCCTTATTCAAAATGCTTGGGACCAGATATATTTTGGATAGTTTTTGGATTTTGGAATACAGTGGTGCCTCGGGTTACGAATTTAATTCGTTCCGCGGCCGCTTTCGTAACCCGAAAAGCCTTCGCAAGCCGAAAACCCATAGGCGCTAATGGGGAAAAGCCACGTTTCGTGCGAAAAAGCGCCGAAAAGCACCAAAAATTTTTTTCGTAACCCGAAAAAACATTCGTAACCCGGAACAATTATTTTCAATGGGATTTTTTCGTATCCCGGAAATTTCGTAACCTGGGTATTTCGTATCCCGGGGTACCACTGTACTTGTATTTGCATATATGTACATAATGAGTTATCTTGGAGATGGGAATCAAGTCTAAACACAAAGTTTGTTTATGTTTCCTATACACTTTATACACATAGGGTGAAGGTAACTTTATACACAATATTTTAAAATAATTTTCTTCATGAAACAAAGTTTATGTACAAATGGAAACATCAGAAATCTTAGCCACCCATGAAAAAAGTTTTGGTTTTTGGCACCTGATCATCCCTTTGAGTGCAAAGAGAAAATTCTTGCTTGAAAACTTTGTAGTCTGGTCCAAATGTACCTCGGTGCCGGATGTTTAAGTGTTGCTTATCTTCAGACAGAGTTGGTTCCAAAGAAACACCACAACCAACAGCAAATGCCAATTTGAGCTTGAAAGATATAGTACAGCAACAAGATAACACATATCAGAAATACACCAGTTGATTTCCTGCCTACTGATAATCAAGCGGGCACCTATTTGAATTCACTTTTATCATATAGAAGATGATAAGAACCCGGTATTATTCAGATCCCCAGCAGAATAGAAGGGGTAATTTCCTCCTAGATCTTTCTGGAATGACAACCATCTGACACTTTGCCTATGCAAGGTGAAAAGGAACAATTCATAGGGGTTACAAAAATAAAATGTGACTTAAGTATCTAATTTTTGTTTATTTTTTAAATGGAACAATAAAACAGACATACAACATCTGTTACTTTGGCTTCCCCAAATGTCTCTTGATATACCAGTAGTGTCACTGGGGGAGTGCAGGGAGTGAGGGCCACACTGGCTGACACCCCGGGGGGGAGTTGATACCACAGAAGAGGGGGGTCAGGTCCCCACCCCTCCAGAGGTCTCCCGGCCAGGCAGGTGGTAGGATGCTGTTTCTCCGGCTACACAACGCTTCCCCAGCTCGTGCGTATGCTTTCCATGAGCATTGGGGAGGGGCCTCTGGTGGCCATTTCTGTGGCTGTCCAGCCTTTTCCAGCTGGTTGGAGCACGACCATGCACTGATCCTGCTTGCTTTGGCCTGGCTTTCCCTCAGGGGAAAGAAAGACTGAAGCAAGTAGGAATGAGGCACGGGGTGCAGGGATACACGTGCCCATCTTTCCTCATGATTTGGGGCCCCACTCTTCTGCTGCTGGCCCCACCTCCACCACACCAGGTGACACCAAATATAAATACACCACTAAGATATACAGAGCACTCCTATAATGATCTTTCAGAATGCAGGTGGCATCAGTTTCAGGACAGCAAGGCAAAGGTTGTTCTTAACTGATATTTCTCATATTGATGATTCCATTTCATCATTTGAAATCAAAGAAACAATTTTAAATCACAAGAATTTTCAGATTGTTTCTCACCAAAAAGCAATACAGTACTTTACAGCTATTGTGTCTTTTCTCCTTTACAAGCATTCAGAGGTAAGAAAAATGATGGAAGACATAGCTTCCAGATGAAATGAGTGAATGAGGCAGGGCATGGTTCTGATAAAATTCTTGTCCAACATTGCCCTTAGATATCAAGACCGATTAATATGGCTCAGTTCCCCCTTCACTCTGTTCTGATGTTCTAGTAATATTATTCTTGTTTATATATGGGCACAGGGGCACCTAGACTTATTTTGCTTTGCTGCCAGAAAATTTGACCTCAGAGCTGGGGGATGGGCAAATGCACCGAAGCCTTAACAGTGTGGACAACAGGGTTTTGACCCGCTTCCAGAAAATGCAAATTCCAGCTGCTTTTTCCTGCCCATTGTTCCGTCTCTGAGACTACAGTCTTGTACAATTCTAACTGATAGTAAGACCAATTAACATAATGTAAATTATTTCAGAGTAAACAGAACAAACAAGCATCTCATGTCTGATAAACACCTTTCCCAGTATCTGTCTTAGTGTATTTAAATAAATTACAAAAAGCAATAAGATGCAGCTGAGAAGACATTATTTTGTAACTATAGATGATACTGTTGGAAACTGTTTTTATCAGAAGTTTAGCAAATACTGTAATCTGTGATAATGATTTTGGCTAAACACCTGTACATGTTTATCTGGGAGCAAGTCCCATTAACTTCAATATGATTATTACTAAGCAGAGATGTATAAGATTCCATTGTCAGGAATTTGTTTGTATAGTTCATATTCTCTCCCCTCCCCCATATATTTTCTTGAAACTCATTAAACTTTCTCTTTCTGCTTCAGAATATTTTCTCAAGCATAAATAATCTAAAGAGTAAGCAAAACACTTTGTATAAATATGCAAGTAGCAGTTACAAGCAGCAGCAAACTCAGAGATAATTTTGCAAAACTATAAAGAACAAATGATATCTCAACAATGGTTTCTGTTCCTATCATATGTTGTATTTGTGTTCAGTATTTATTAGCATCTAGCACCAAAAACAAAAGAGAGAGAGAGAGAGAGAGAGAGAGATATCATACTATCAGGGTAATTTGGTGGCTAGGTAGAGCTCCGAGCATTTTAATACAGCATATCAAGTTGCTCAGACTGACAAGTTGAAGACATGGGGTGTGCAGTGGGTCAATGGTGCAGGTGCCCACTCATGCACTTGTCTGATCAATTCATGGGCAGGAGACAAAAATTATGGCCAGCAGTGGTGCTGACAGCTTGCCCAGCCAAGGGAGCCTGCTTCTGATCACTTCTGCCATCCACCAGCCACCTGCCCAACATCACCTCACAAGCACACAGTTTGCATGCCAGTTTGATAGTTCTTTCTTTCCAGCTTTAATTGCAGCAAATCAAGATAATTCTGCTGCAGTGTTAAGCTCCAGAGTGTGGCTTGGATCTGTTTTCCTCCCTTTTGGCTATATGCATCATCTAAATAGGTGAGTTTTAAAACAGGGATTGTTTCTTTCAGCCCATGTGGACAGCCACCTAGTTGAGTGTCATCTTTGCTTCTCTGCCTGCTTCTTTGTTGATGACTAGTGGCTACCATTGGTTTTCTGCCATTTTCACCTATATTCAGGCAGCAGATTCTCAGAGCTCTCATCTGGATGGGCAGTAATAGCATCCAGGAATTGAGAAGTTCTGTTGCCTGAAATCCCCCAAGCTTCCCGCCCAGTGTAGTTCCTGGTGGGCCTAACATGGCTATGCATCATGCTGACTCTCAGCCCAAGTACAGTTTGTGGCCTTATGTAGGTAAAGAGAGAAGGCAAATCCCCTAATGGAGAAAGCTCTGAGGATCTGGTGGCCATTTTTGCCTTCCCTTGGGACTTTATTTATTTATTAGAGTACTTATACCCTGCCCTTCAGTCCTAAAGGCTATCAAAGCGACTTATAATTATTATTTTTAATTAGACGAACTTGGTAGGCTACACCTCCTCCTCTGACACCCCACTCCTCAAAATGGTCACTTGTTCCCCCAAAGTCTCTGGGGGTGCTATTTGTCATTTGGTTGCAATTTAGCTTCACTGAGCCTATTTTATTTCAGAAAAGGATTTTTAAGTAATAAGAAATGACCACCCAATGGTGTCATTATGGAGCTGCAGATTGCACTGGGTGATTCCCCAGAGGTGGGTGTCACCCAGTGAGGTGGGACATTCAGCATGGCTGCTGGGTGAGGGAGAAAGGGTGTCACATCCTGTTCTCGCTTGCATAACAACCATGGCAGTCCCTTCCATTTGGGCTTTGATGCAGCTACGCCAGAGCCCAAGCAGACCTTTGGGGGCCAAGGCAGTCTGCCCCCACACCGGGTGACAGTAACCCATGGTTGTAAAACAAAGAGCTTTTAAAGATTTAAAACGGTCCTGGGACAGGAATTATTTTTAAATGAAAATAAAATATGCAAGTTGTCCGGGGGTGGAGGATAGCTTTTTGAGGAGTTGGGCGTTTCCAAAACAGTTTTGGAAAAGGAAGATGAATGTTTTTGAAGTGTCAAATGGGGGCTGTGCAAGGGACACCATGTGGGTGGCAGGCTGCACTATGCCTACTCCTGACCTAACGTGTTTAACTAATTCCCTGTGGGGCCTGGAAAAGCTACTTCCATTCCTACCACCTTAACTGGTGGGCCTCCATCTGTCATCCATTCATTTGTCCTGTACAGGTAAAATTGAATGAATACTACTATGGTACACACATATATGAACTCCATGAAACTGCTAGAAATCTACTGTTAAACTCTCTCTGGGAATGGTGATACCCATTCATTCTACAGAATGTTTGCAAATTGAACTATGTTCACAGAATATTTCTCTTTTATTTATCACCACAAATTTTCTTGAGCTAGTATAATATGCATGGAAGAATTGATCACTATTTAGCAGCACCATAGAGCAATCTTTTCTTTGTATTGCTGAAATAAAAGTAAAACTCAAAAGCTAAGATCTGCATATTGTTTGGTAGAGTATAGAAAACAGCAAGATTGTGTCTACTTCACTTATTTCTGCAAACAGATACAAATCCTTTTTAGTGTGCTTTACCACGTAGTGGTAGATAAAGATACTAAACTTATCAGCCTGTTCATTTAATAATGGAACACATGCCAATGTTCAAGGTTTTGTGAAGAAGTAATCATTAAGGACATGTTTGAATTACAATATAATAAAATGTTATTTATATTTGCTGGTATGTGAGATGCATTTGCCTACCTTTATTTTTGCTTTCTTTCCTCCATATATCTTGAAAGAGCTGTCCTCTAAGCACTTGTGCAATCATGCTGTGATCACTTGAGAAAAATATGATGTGTTCACATCCCATGGGATATAGATCACTGACAATTTGTTGATTTTTAGGTCTTGTTAGCAGGGCAGAGAAGTCTGGGAGAAGTATGTGAGTCAAGTACTAAGGATGGCATTGATTGGTATACATGACACAATTGGAGATAAGGACTTGTCTATGCATTTTGGATTTGAGCAAAAAGCTATCACTGACTTCTGTGCCCTTGAAGATAGTGTGCTCTGGAGAAAGGTCAAGTGTAAATTGCATTGGACTATACCGTTTATAGTCCAATGAGTGTGAGAGCCATCATATTAGTTAGACCCAGTCAAATTATTTGTCTGTCTAACCCAGTATTGTCATCTCTGGCTGTTCCTGGTTTTTGAGAACCTTTCTTAAGGTGGAATGAGGACATTAGCGCAGTACAGAGTGCTCAAAAGAGGTGCCTCCCCCATGCCTCCCTTTGCTCTGCAGCAGTGCCACACAATTTGGTTGCTGCTGCGCTCCTGCGGAGCAAAGAGAGGCACTGGGGAGGCACCTCTTTTTGGCGCTCTGTACCACGCTAATGTCCTCATTCCACCTTGAGAAAGGTTTTATTATTCACTGCTTGTATTAAATCAGTTGGTCTGGAAATAAAGCATTGAGAGTTAAAAGGAAATTAAAATCCTTGAAAATATGGCCATGCTAGGTTTGGAATTTTATGGCTGTGATGGGTAGTTCAGTCTGAGAGTCCAAAATGTATTATTTCCAAGCCCTAGATCCTTTTTGATCTGGGTTTCTGTCTCAAACACAGTAGCATATCTTTACCACTCTCCATATCAATGATAGTCTTTCAGGTTTTCTTTAAGGGGAGGTCTATGTGTTCCCATAGTAACCTTCCCTGTTTGAAAAGTTTTCCAAGCAATTGCCACAGCTGGAGACTTGTTGTGAAATGCTTTCTGGAATAGTCAGTATCAGCTGTATAGAAATGTGATTCTGGAAGAGACTAATAGGAATTTGGAATGAATGTCAATTTAAGAATGAATGCTAAGGCACTGTTATCTTCATAAAATTTTTATCTTCCAACTGTGTGAATCTTAACTGGCTTCAGGGGATGCATTCCTACCTTAGGAAACTGAAAAGCAATATGAAAATCCTTGAAAATACTGTATGGCCATGCTAGGTGGGGAATTTTATGGCCATGGTGGAAGAGATCCTGGGTGTCCAAAAAGTAACATCTTCAAGCTCTAAATCCTTCTCTCTCTGGGTGGTACATTTCTTTCTGTCTCTTGCACACACTAGCAGATTCCCCCCCTCCCCCCGTCACCGATGGTGAGAAATGTGAAGGATCAATGTGTAATTGGTTTATGCGCTGCCCTATATGTGGATATAGCCAGCCCTAACATTAGGCCAAAGGAAGCAGCAATAGTAAATTTGGGATGCATGCAACGCAAAGGTAGACAGTTGTTTTTGAGTTATTATAACTGTACTTATAAATGCCAGGGAGAAGAAGAGGCTCTTGTGAGATTTTCTGTCTCAAATGCCAAAATAGCTTGTTGGCCTAAGGCACTAGCACCTTAGTTTGATGAGAAGCGAACATACTATTTGTTGCTATGTCTTAGGGGCAGTAAAATATTCAGACTGGCCTCAGGGACACCAGAACTGTTTTTAAGGCATGTGCATATGTATGTGTGTGTGTCAATACTGGCAGGAAAGTCATTATTAATTTGCCTATTTAAGTACACACAGGTACATTTTTAAATAATGAAAACATAGGATGAATTGCATTAAAATAATCACCGCCACCAACGGAAGCAGGGAACAATCTGTCGCGAAAACAATGGCAAAATAATAAATGAATGTTAGAAAACTGAGTAAATTAAATATATATATATATATGCAAAGGGATCTTGTAGCACCCTTGAGACTAAAGATGTTATCAGAAAGGGAAATTGGAAGTATAATCCAATGGCAATCTGAACACAATCATGGGGTTTAACGTTATTGCATGATAGACTACCACATGCAATTTTGGGCAATGAGAAGTCAGTCCGAATGCAATCATGGGGTTTTACTTTATTGCGTGAGAGGTGATCACACGCAATTTCGGACAATGGCAAGCTATTTTCAGGCAATGGGAAGTCAGTTCGAACGCAATTCGAATTCACATAAATTCACTGAACTAGCGAATTCACATGAATGCATTCTGGCCCCACTTTCTTTTCATTCAAAATTAAGAAAAATTCCTCCCACGTGATAAACTCCTAACTGAAAGAAAGATATGGGCACATATGATATGATATGATATGATATGGAAAGATATGAGCTTTCTTAAGCTTCAGTCTACTTCCTCAGATGCTTTTGATATCATCATCATTATACAGAGAGATCTGGTATCACCTTTGAAACTAACTGAAACAAAGACATTGGCAGCAAGGGCTTTCCTAGACTTCCTGAGATGCTTTGGTATTATCATTATCATTATTACTATTAGAATGATGATGATGATGATGATGATGATGATGATGATGTAGAGAGATCTTGCAGCCCCTTTGAGACTAACTAGAAGAAAGAGATGGGCAGCCTGAGCTCTCCCTGGGCCCCAGTCTCCTTCTTCATCTGCAGAACTAGTGTGGGGAGGAGAGAGGGTTATTATGCAACGCTGAAGTGAACCTTGGAGGCCCTAGTCTTGCCTCACATCCAAGAGGAGGAGGAGGAGGAGGAGGAGGAGGAGGAGGGCTGTTTTGGGCCAACAAGCATAAAGCCTGGGCTGGAGCTCAACAACAAACACTGAGGAGGAGAAGGAACTTGGGGCCAGGCAGCAGCAGGCGGGGAATGCAGCTGGGCTCTTCCTCTTGGCTAAAAACTCCAGGCCCCTTTCACTCCTCCTCCTGCTGCTGCTGCTACTCCTGCCAGGGGAGACATGAGCGCCCCTTGGAAGCGGGCGCTGTGGCCTGGACTCCTGGGCCTCTCCAGGCGCCTGAGCCGGGCTTGGAAGGCGGGCACCCGGCCCCCCTCTCGCCCTCTCCCCTCCTCCTCCTCCTCCGCCGAAGGGGGACTCTTTTGCCACTATGAGGCCGCTTTCAAGGCCTCGGTGGAGGAGCCCGAGAAGCTCTGGGCAGAGGCGTCTCGGGGCATCGACTGGCACAAGCCCTGGGCCACAGCCATGCAGAGGGAAGGGCCCCTCCGCGCCTCCTGGTGAGTGGCCTCCCAGCAGGGCTCATCATGGCCCTGGGAGCCCCTTCCACTTCCACCAGGGCTTTTGGGACTGCAACTCCCATCTGGTTGGTGGCTTTATTTTTTGGGCGGGGGGCTTATAGCAGAGGGACCAGATGTCCTCCTTTTCCAGGACATGTCCAGCTCTCTGTCCTGGAGTAATTCCAAAATGTCCTCCATTTGGCGCATAGGTCCTCTTTTTCCAGGACTTGCCCCACATGTCCAGCCTTCTCTCCAGGAGGAAGTCCAAAATGTCCTCCATTTGGAGCATAAGCTAAGAAGCATGAATTTATGTCTATATTACTGATTTTAGCTCCAGGTGACCAGAGGTCCTCCTTTTCCAGGACCTGCCCTACATGTCCAACTTTCTCTCCAGGAGGAATTCCAAAATGTTGTCCACTTTGAGAACGAATTTACTTTTCTATTTAGTGTTTTTGGTTTTGTAGTGTCCTACATTTTTCTTGGAACGCTTTCAGGTATAAAGAAGGGCAGCATGTGAAGAACCCAAAGTGGCGAGACTGTCATTGCACATATTCGGTGTAAAACACACTCAAGTCCATCTAACATCAAGCAGTCATAAAGAAAAGAAAAGTGTTTCCCAAAGTTTTGATCAGACCAATTGTGGTCAAGGACAGACTCAGGCAATGATTAAGCTAAACCAATATTTCACCTGTACTAGAACTTTACCCTTATTGGGACAAATTAGATAGGAAGGGGGTTACTTTTAACTGCATGCTGACATTTTGGCTTGATACTAATGCCATCTCAGGTTTTTTTTTAAAAGAGGTTTTAGTGTGGGATGGTTTGCATAAGACATTGGCTTCAGGCTGGAGTGTTCCAGGAAAAACATTTGGATTTTGTAAGAGAGACATTATTGGGGAAGGGCTCCAGGAATTTCTGCGTTCACAAAAGGGTGATGGGTGAGGGAGGGAGTGTGGATGCTGTCATGGGAATTGATGATGAGCCAAACTGATGGTTGAAGGCCATGCAACACTTTATATTTGTCTCCTGAAGATGTAATGAGGAGGATCAGGACTTTTTGGGCAGTGCTTAGAGAAATTACTTTTTAAAATTACAGTGGCCAAGAATCCCCCAGCCAAAAAAAGTAACTTTCCAAAGTTCTGCTTTTCAGCACATTATCTAAGGTATACCCTCCAAATGTCCTGATTTGGCAGGGATAATC
This sequence comes from Sceloporus undulatus, assembly GCF_019175285.1. Classification (NCBI taxonomy): domain Eukaryota; kingdom Metazoa; phylum Chordata; class Lepidosauria; order Squamata; family Phrynosomatidae; genus Sceloporus; species Sceloporus undulatus. The sequence goes on along the minus strand of NC_056526.1, from coordinate 51,041,832 downwards.
CCAATTAATTCTTGCTTGTCCTGGTTTTTCTGGCTGCATTTAAAATGTCCCAGTTTCATTCCTCCCCCAACTTCCCTCTTTGTTCCCAAATTACTTAAACTGCTGAATTCAAAGTGGAAAAGGAGTTTGTATTTAACTCAGCCGGAGGGAGAGGCAAGGAGAGGAAAGAGTCTTGTCCTTCCCTGTAGGCTTAAAGAATAGCAAACTGCAGCAGCCTCTCCACATTTTTGTGTTCTTTCTCATTAATAACTTTTGCCATCTTGACCACACTCTGTGTTGCTTGACCACACATGCCCTGGTTTTTAATCTGAGAAATTTTGGAAGGTATGTCTGAGGACCAGGAAGAGATCAAAGATCTTGAACTAGAAGTATAATAGAATTATCTTTCTTGTTATAACTGAGCATCAGGTAGTAAATTTTCTAAAGCTAAGTACCTGAGGTGGTATGGAAACAGACTTTCTCCTGCTTGAAGAACCTTATGTCCTGCTTCAGTGAATGAAGGGAGAACTACTTTTAAATTCATTTTTACTTCCCACCCTTCTTTTTAGGTTTGTTGGGGGAGAGGTGAATATTTGTTATAACGCTGTAGATCGGCATGTTAAAAATGGACAAGGCGATCAGATTGCCATCATACATGACAGTCCTGTAACAAATACCAAAGAGTTTATAACATACAAAGAACTTCTTCATCAGGTATGTTTAATGGATTTTTTAAAATAAGCAAGATGGTGCAATAAAATTGGCCAAAATTATTATATTGGCCAATATCCAGTGTTGTTATTGCATTAGTGTAAATAGGGTAGTGTTGGTTAGAATCTGGTTATAGACTATGGCCCCATTCCCACTGGCCCAATTATTGTGGGTAGAACTGGGTAGATCCGAATGCCCCTCCCCCGAATCTCTCCGTTAGGAAGTGCCCACTAGATTTGAGGGGCATTTTAACCCGAATGTCTTATCAGGTTTAACTTGAAGGCGCCTGCTGTCAATCAAGCGATCGTCATAGGTGATGTTTGCAGGGGCATCGGAAGTGTGATTCCCTCCCTCCTTTTTTTAAAGATCCACAAAATGCCCCAAAGTGCGCACATTTTGTCAATTTAAAATCTCTCTCTCTCTCTCTCTCTGTGTGTGTGTGTGTGTGCGTGTTTGTGGGCATTTGGGTCAGTGCAGGTTATGATCTGCCCTTGGCCCCATTTTCAACCCCAAAGTGCAAATTAATGCATCCTGTATCCCCCACTCCTTGCCACCCCAGAATGCCTCTTACACATGTAATAATAATAATTTCCTCACCTCAGAAATGCCAGAAAAGGATGTGATTGTCATGCATTCTTTTTTGCTTTTAAAAGCAATTCAGGGCTACCCCTGAAGAGACAGTAGCAAAAGCATGTATCGTTTTGCCAATTGCCTAATTTACAAGAGCAACAAATGTTACATTCAAATTGTAGGATTGATTCGCAAAGGAAAAAAAGTCTAGCCCATTTGCAACATTTCCCCTTTGCTGGAAGCCAGCAAATAGAAGGGAAAGTGAACAAGCAGCTAGCCATGTTCTATCCATATATATCTGCCTCAAGAAAAAAAAATGCACATATTTTGTCAAAAATAATTTTAAAAAATAAAAAAGGGGGGAAGGTGCCTGGTGGGAGCTCTGTTTGTGCCCTGCCTTTGACCTGACCTGAACTGACCCTTTTCCTTCTGCTAGAGGAGCTTTGCCATTGCCTTCCACTGAGGCTGAGAGAGAGAGTGACCTGTCAGTTCCAACTGACCCATGGAATCAATTGGGAATAAAAGGGAAATCCAGGAACAAGAGGAAATGCAAGTAGAACAAGCAAGCACAAAAAAAATCATGCACATAAATTGTCAAAAGAGGCTGCTTCTGCTGCATCCATTTCCCTACATCCCCCAGCTTGGCCCCACAACCCTATTTCCCTGGGCAATCCTCCTCCTCCTCCTTCCTTCCGAGCCTCACCTCCCTCTGAGCAGCCCTGGCTCCTTCATCCTCCTCCTCCTGCTCCATTATAGGATGCTCTGCATGGCTCCCTTCTTCCCAGGGCTCCTTCCTCCTCCTCCTCCTCCTCCTCCTCCTCCTCCTCCATCATCACTTTCTCCACTCCCCCCGCCTCCCTCTTACAGCCCTTTGCAGCCCAAAAGTCACCCTGATTTCCCCTTTTGCCTCCTCTCAGCCTCCAGTCCTTTGGCTTTTTCCTCCTCCTCCTCTTCCTCCGCCTCCCCTCGGATGAGAGGAGGGAATGCTCTGACCTCTGCCCGCCCTCTGACCTTAATCCCTCCCTGAATTTGCCCCGAACATGATCGAGGGCAAGTTCATATTTCGCGGAACCCGGGTCTTTTGAGAAAGGACAGATTTTAGCCCAATTCTGGATACCCCGGGGTAAGGGGCATTTCCTTGTGCAAGCCTTGACATGGATTGTGACAGAATCGGGCCCAATATGAACTTCACGTGGAAGAATCGATTTCAAAACCTGTGTAAAAGGTAATGTGAATGGCCCCTGTGTGTGTATAGGGCTATATGTTAGTAAAAATCCAGATACACTCCAGTTCATTTTAAATTCACTGGGAAGTATTTCAGTGCTACAAACAAATGAACCTACACACTATCTGCTTGCACCAAGTATATTGTGCATTTTAGTTGGCCAATAAAGGTATCGCTGTTTGGTGGATTTTTGTTTGAATTTGCTAAATGGCCAACACAGCTACCCTGCATGTTTTCTACACACTGTCTGTCACTTTTGGTACAATCTGTATTGGTTCAGGTTGATTCAGTATGGTTACATTTATGTTATATACCCTGTTTTGTGTTGCTGTTGAACTTATTCTATTAACAGATTTCTCCTCTTCCTCCCATTTTCTCAGTATGTGCCATCATGATACTTCACAAAACAGAGTCAATCTCCCGCCATTTCAGTTATCCCCTCCCTTTCCATAGAAACATAATTGATAATGACTGCGAAACAGCAAGTTAAGAATTGAAAGAGCTCTGGGAGATTATCTGTAATTAACTTTATCAAGCTTTGAGCAAGAGATTTTGCAATGAATTTGCACTAAACAGACAGGAAAGCAAAAGCTCACATATAAAGTTTTGTATATGGCAAGTGGTGTTTGTATGATCAGTAGAAGAGCTGTATGCATGCAGATCAAACAAGCGAGCTGTGTTATGGTTTCTCTTTCTTTGTGTCTGATGGAATAGAGACTGTGGCTTTTTGCTTTCATGTATTTTTATATACAGTGTTACAGATATTTCCAGCCTGCATTTGGATTGTCTTCAAGTTCTGTTAATCATGTTTCAGTGGAGATAGGCTTCCAACTTTAGGCCAAGATCCAGAGAACCACAGGCTATTTCTTTGCACCCAAGGAAGTTTCATACACACACACACACACACACACACACACATTGGAAAAGTTGATGTGCTTTTGCAGTTATGCAAAGTGCTTTTGAAACTGAAGCATTTTCAAAAGCAGTATGTGACATGTCATGGGGATAGACTGTTCAAATGAAAGAAGCAAAATTTTCTGATGAAAATGCACTAGCCTTTGGATTAATCTAAACAACTATTTGAATTCTGGCTTTAGATCTAAAAGAGAATGTGGCTTCTACTTCCTGGGCAGTTAAATGTATCCTTGTCTTTTTAATAACATGATACAGTTCTATTTGCTTTCTTTCATGCAACAGCTCAATTATTACTATTTCGTAAAGGAGCTTGGAATTATAGAAATAGCTGTTGCTTTGGCAAAGATGCAGGTGTTTAGTGTCACACATTCATAATAGCACAGCTTGCATTACATTCTGCATCTTAGAGTCATTATTATTTAGCTTCACAGCATGCTTATTCTTGGCAGGAAGCATACTTTGCAAGTGCATAAATTATCATGTTAAACCAAACTATGGCTTGTGATTGTCATAGTTTAGGACCAAGCCATGGTTTGAACTTTGGAATATACAAGTCAATCATGGTTCAGAGCTGCTTTGTTGGCTTCTGTTTTCTGTCAGCTTAGCACTAAGTATGATTTGTCAGTTAAGTGAAGTATCCTGCCAAGTTGTTCTTTGGAAACCCACTTCAGACTATGGTTTCTGATTCTGGCTTGCTGACCAATTGCAAATAATAGCTTTATCTGTTGAGACTAAACCATGGTAAAGCTCATTAAACTTGGTTTGCTTTAATGCCTAAAGCTTATATGCAAAGAGGAAGTGTTAGCCTTCATCCTGGATTTTCTGAAAGTGAAGATTGTGAGGGCACCTTTTTCTTGGGATTTTTATCTTGCTGGAAATTTGGTTCCTTGTGGAGGCATTGAGTACTAGATGTGTTGATTTCCTTGTAAACTATTTAATTGAATCATAGAATCATAGACTCATAGATTTGGAAGAGTCCACAAGGGCCATCCAGTTGTCCCCCCTGCCATGCAGGAATGGTTATGTCAATAGTTCTTTTTAAAGTGTAATTAATAATTAACAAACTCATTTTATTATGCTGTGTTCTGCTTTGTGTGACACACGGCTAACAGAGAATGAAGTATAGAAATCTTAAAATCCATTAAAGTTAGTTGAATCTTTGTCCAACATAATATGAAGTAGGGTAGAATGATACCTCTAAATTATTTATGACCCATATCATGATCTGTTTATAGAATTGCATTTCAGGTTACACTTAACTCTGAAATTGTGCTGACGTTCATTATAAATACTGTTTTCCGTACAGCGTTCAGAACTGTGTATATTTATGTATTTTTAATGATTTGAATTTTCAAGAAAAGTTGTCATGTAATTTCAAACTGACTATGGCACTTTTAAAGTTAGTAAAGTAATAGAGGAAAATCTTTCACTTTTAATTACATGCTTTTTAGGAAAGTCAACCACGAAAATGATGTAAAGGTTAACTGTCAATGTGTGGCGTTGTGCCATATCTTTCGAGTATTGAAAATAACCTAAATTGTTACAGAGAGAGCAAGAGATCTTGTTAAATAACAATATTTGACAGGAGTGCATTTTAAAATGCCAGCTTTAAACAATGAACTTCTCCAAATCTCCTTTTTCTTTTCTTTTTTATATGTGATATTTTAATGCATCAGTAATGTGTTGAACATCTCCAGTTATGAAAGCGAACTCTTCAGCAAATAATTATTTCTTTATTGGGTTTTGCCTTTAAAAAATGACACTGAAGGTGACTCATAATAACAAATAAAAGAAGAATACAATTTCTTTTTTGAAAATGCAAGAGCAACTGTTAATATAAATTAAGCATAATTAAAATACAACACTAGGTTGGTAACAAGCCTCTTCCTCAACAGGCAGTGAATTGTCAAAGTCCTGCCCAAATAGAAGGAGCTTTATTTGCCAATGGAAGACCAACATGGAGAGGGCTAGCCTCGTCTCCTCTAGTACTGAGTTTTAGAGTGACTTTGTGAGATCCACCTGTCCCACCACTGCCACCAGATGTAAGTCCTCCATCTGTCTCACCACTGCGGCATGAAAATGAAGACCTTGCAGATGCCCTCATGATTCCTGTGCAGGACTTTATTTGCAGAATCCTACCACTCCTTGAACCACTGCTGCCATCACAGGCACTGTGTGTCTTAACTCATCCACACACCAATAATCCTACCTGACTCTAATTAACTCTGTCTCACATCTCTTTCATATACCTAACTTTAGCACTCATATCTCTCACTCTCTAAGCTTCATACAAACTAGCCTTTAGAAAAGCAGTCCTTCAAACATTCAGCCATGTCATACTCTCAGCCCTCCAAACAGATCCTTATCTTATTATACATCCTATACATCACACATATAATCATATTTTACCTTAATGTTTCTAATAAACATGAAAATAACCTTTTTTACAAGATTCCATTACTAGACAGATTTCCTTCTTATGTATGTGTAGTTTTCACAGATGCTACTGTAAAAGGAAAGGGAAAAAAAGCTTGGGGGGAATTGAGTGTGGGAAATTATTTGAGTTGATAATGCACTCTTAGGCATACTTACTTGAGTGTAACTTTTATGGAACTTAATGAGACTTCACGTCTGAATAAATGTGCATTGGATTGTGCTCAAATGCAGCAATTATGTACCCTGTTATATTCTGAGCAGATATGTAAAGAGTTCCACTGTAAGTAGCTTTTGGATTAAGTCACCCTAGGGTTTTTGTTTTGTTTTGTTTTGTTTTGTTTTGCTTTTTTAAGGTTTATATCCTAAAAAAGGGAGAGGGCTTTCTCAATGGATGCTCCCAGATTTTGAAACTCGCAACCTAGGAAGGCTAGGATGACTCCCTCCTTGCTGTCCTTTTATTGACAAGTAAAAATGTCTTTGTTCATTTTAGAAATGAGTTGACAGGGCTTTTAGTAGCATACCGTTTTGCAGCTCTTAATGTTTTCAGGGGATTAATTTTAGTTAGATTTAATTCAGTGGGTGTTTAACTGTATCTTAATAGTAACTTTCAGTATTTTTATTTATTTATTTATTTGTCAGTGTTCTAACTACCAGTAAGCTGTCTTGAGTCCCACTGTTGGATAAATAGGTGGGATATAAATGAGTGAATAATAATACTCCTCACTGGGAATCCCACAGTCCATAGGATAAAGTGGTCTCTGTCTCACTGCCCAGGGGAACGGAAGTCTGCAGATGGAAGTTTGATATTTGCAAATCTTGTTGTTGGAGAAGAAGGCTCTGTGTTGTCCTGATGGTGGTAGGAGCAAAAAAAGGAGGGCACCAGTTGAAGACCAAATCCAGAATGTGCTTACTGAGAAAGAAAATCTGTGTATGTTTGAGGTAGACATGGAAAAGAAGAGTCTTTAACAACAACAACAACAACAACAACAACAACAGCAACAACAACAGCCCCACCTTCCATCTGCTGGAATGAAGCTGTCTGACTGGGTTTAAGTTTAGTAGTTCATACAGCTCTGATTCTGCTTCTTCTACCTCCATAGGATTGCTTTCCTCACAGTTTTTCAGGCTTTGAACAACATTTTCCTCAAACTCTCCCTAATTTGTAACTTTTCTATAGTAGTAGAAATATGCAGAGTTGCTAATGGAATGGGTCTATTTTGTTGCCTCCTAAAACAGATACTGTATACATTTTTATTTCCAAACATATACACAACAAATTTATATTTTAAAAATGCCTCAGTTTCTCTTGTGCCACTGACTGGCATAAGGTGAAACCTTGTGGATTGAACTTTAATCTTAAATTGTGGATTAAGCTTTAATCTTAAAATAAAATACTGTGCACCCTATTAAAGTGAGGCTGCTTTCTGGTACTGTGAAGTGCAGAATGAAGATCAAAATAATGGTTCGTTTTATGCTGAACTACAGAAAATGCAGAAAATCTGCAATCAAAGCAGTTTTTTTTCTGTGTGTACTTATTAAAAATAAATATATTTGGATATCAGTTTTGCTAAATGTTCTTTCCCCATTCCCCACAAGCCCTCTCTGTTGGCTAGCTACAGCTATTACACTTGGCAGGAAAAGTACCATAGTCTCTTGATTCAGTAATGTAATAGTTCACTTACAGATTCTAACTGAAATGAAAAAAAAAAAGCTACATAGGAAGGAAAAAGTACATAATGAGCTTGCAGTAGGAAATAGTCATTGCAGGTTTAATCTCAGATTTTTGTAGCAAAACTGCCACCTTTAACATTTTATTTAACTCTGTTAGCACCTTGCTTCTCCTGATCCTGAGGGGGAGACTGATTAAGCTTTTCTATTTATATGCTTTTTAAAATCCTTAGGAGTGAGAAGGAATGTAATAAACATGAGTAAATTATTTACATGGGAATAACATTTACAATATGGTTGGTATAACTTGGGATGGGTTGCTTAGTTTCCAGCAGGTAATTTATGAACCACAATTTATAATAAAAGTAGTTCTGCTATGACTACCACATGTAAAGATTTATTCACATTAGTTTGCTGTGTATCTTAATATTTGTCTCTCCAAACTCTGACTGGTTAATAAAGCAAATACAATATTTATGAATTCCAAATTGTGTCATGTTTTCAATGTTCATACTGTTGGCATTGTAACATGATCCATGCTTATATGTATCTTAGGTTTTCAGTGACCACTCTTTTGCAGTATGAGAAGTGTTTACTGTTGGATTCCAGTTTTGCCAAGATGGAAATATCTATGCTGTAGTATGTTAGCTTGATTTGACCAATATATTTCAAAGGTCATGAGGGCTAAGGTCCAAAACACATGCAGAAATAATCCAGTTTGAGACTGTTTTAAGTGCCCTGGCTCAATGTCAGGTTATCCAGGGAATTGTAGGCCTCATTCCCACTACAAAATAAATCGGTTTTTGAGTCAAATCAACGATCACACTATTTGAGCCATGATTGAACCTACCCACTTCAGTTTAATCCACTTTGTGTTCACATTCAGCAATGGATCGATTCAATATGGAGTTGCCTCACAGGGGTGACCGTGCCACAGGGACCAAATCAAATAGGCAGTGCATTCACACTTGTGATGAATTGATTCATTTCAAAAGAAGTGGGGAATCCACAGATCTGGGAAAACTGATTTAAATGGGTTTAGCACTGTGCCCCCCTTGGCAAACTGCCAGAAATTTGGTGCAAGTGCAAACAAGGGCTATTTAAACCAGTTCAGATAGGTTTGAAAACCGATTTATTATGTAGTGGGAATGAGGCGTAGTTTATTGTGGCATCAGAGCTCTCTGACAGAGAAGGCTGATGTCACATAAAACTACAGTTTCCAGAATCCCCTAGCATTGAGCCAAGGCAGTTGGAGCAGTTCAGATTGAATTATTTCTGCAGTGTGTTATGGACCTCAGTCTTGTTGGATTCTCTTGTGACCCTCTAGATGTTGTTGTTTTACAGGTCCCAGCATTCTTCACCATTAACTGTCCAGAGTAGGGGCTACATCTACAGTTTGACATCACTTTAACTGTCATGGCCCCATCCTACAGAATCCTTGAAGCTGGAGTTTGGTGAGGCACCAGCAGTCTTTGACAGAGAAGGCTAAAGACCTTGTAAAACTACAGATCACAGGATTCTATAGAATGGAGCTACAGCACTTGAAGTGTTGTCAGACTGCATTATTTCTACTTTGTAGCCACATTCTAGGTGTTTTTGAAGTTGCATTCTTAGACATTGGCCAAAATCTGCTTGTTAGAACCAACCAGAGGAGTACCATTGAATCAGTCATATAAATGTTAGGTCATTATATAAATGCCACTGATTCTCTAACTGTTGGAACTAATAGTTTGCTTTAGTCCCTGATCTGTCTCCATATATTTAAAGTGTCAGTATTGCTGGAAGAGCTGTGTAATGTCCATCTTTCATGTACGTTCCTGGCTTCATAACATAAGTCGTGGCACTCTATCCACATATCCACAACCTGATGTCACATTTCAATTTGAATCTTATATAGGCAATGTGAATCTTCTGCATAGGGTATGGGGATATCGACAAACATGATATGATATATAATGGGACCAAATGAAGATTTTGGACATAATTTGTTAACTGTTTTGGGTACCTCCTGAACAAGCAGTTGGCATTTGTAGATTTCTCTGATGATACTCTGATGGCGAAACATCAGGAATAAACTCTTCTAGAACATGGCCACATAGCCCGAAAAACACAAAAAACCCCTCGGCATTTGCTTCTGTTTTGCTCTAGAATTTACATATATGAACTGATTTTGACATAATTTGATATTAACATTTACACAGACATTCTAATCATTTTCATGCAATTTTGTATTGATTGGCAAATGTATGCTTTTTGTGTGCTGAAAATTGCTGGTCTTGGTCTACTTTGCATGGATTTAAAAACAAATTTTAAGGATTATAAATGCTACACATTCTCATTCAAATTATAGGTAAAATTAACATCACCCTAGGTTGCAACATGAATTTCTTAGTAAAAAATCACATTTCATTTTGAATCTTGAACAGGCAATATGAATCTTCCCTAAAGGAAAATCTACAATACAGTGGTGCCTCGGGTTACAAAAATAATTCGTTCCGCGGCCGCTTTCGTAACCCGAAAAGCCTTCGTAAGCCGAAATGCCATAGGCGCTAATGGGGAAAAAGCCGCGGCTCTGCCGCAGCTCCATTTAAAATAGCGCCGGAGTTTTTTCGTAACCCGAAAAAAACTTTCGTAACCCGAAACAATAATTCCCTATGGGATTTTTTTCGTATCCCGAAAAAATTCGTAACCTGGGTATTTCGTATCCCGAGGTACCACTGTAGTTTCTTCCTCTCATACATGTTTTTTTCTTCAAACAAAGGCCATTTTTTCTGATGTTTTTATCTTCAACATCATAAAGCTTACTTTTTCTAGAACATGAACCTCAGGGCAATTCTAAAACTATATAGTTGACATTTAAAGTGTATCTTTTTAGAACTTTATATAGCTTTATACTTGATTGAGTGAAGTGTTTCCATATTGTAGATGTTGTATGTATGCTTTATTTGAGAAATGTTATTATACTTTAGAGTTCTTTGACTAGAATTAATATGAAATGAGGAGAAAATCCTGAAGTCAAGTAGTTGGCAAAGTCATCTTTTGCTACCTGGATTTGATATAATCTCATATTTTATAATATAATTTTATGAGAAGCAGGCCTTGTCGTATGAGCACTTATATATCTGTGGTTATTTTATACACATTTCTCTTACTTGCTGAAAACTACAGGCTGCCATATATGATAATCAAATGTTATACTGCACATTTTAAAGTAAAATGGTATAATAACTCATCAACTTTATTCCACTGTTTGAAAAAAATAAACCACCCACCTTTAGTCATAGTATTTTGATTAAAACTGACCTTTCACTGTTTCTTTTCACAGAATGAAGTTACAACCGTTAACATTCTGTTTGTCTCAGATTCCTTAATTTGAATGTCTGTTGACAAGTTGCCTCAATTTTTGTTTGGTTATTGTATCATTTAGATGACTTAAACCAATACATAACTGTCTGTGTCCAGATTTAGTCAAGTGCAGAGTAAACCCATTGAGTAGACCCAGATGTCGATAGGATCCAGGGTAGTCATGACTAATGTAAGTTCTGTTAGCATAATTTAAGGGTTAGTCTACATGTTTAAAATACTCCTCATTCCAGTTAAATAAAAATTTTTCCCCCCCCATTTGTTTTGCAAAATTTTTTTCCCCCCCCCCCCCCCCACAAAAAACCCCTCCTTAAACTTTGTGGGTTTTGCTGGAATATCCATTGAAATCTGCAGAAATGCATATTATTACATGTGGCTGCCAGTCTGCTTTGCTTGCATTCGGATGGCTGCATACTTTTGGCAGATGCAAATTTGTGTAGGAAAGCGAAGATAATTAACCATTATGGCTGCATACTTTTGGCAGATGCAAATTTGTGTAGGAAAGCGAAGATAATTAACCATTAATGCACATGTGTGAAAATGCGCACCAATTTACATGATACATTTATGTGTAGACTAGCCCTTAGTCTAGTTTTAAAACATTGAGTCTGCATATTGCACTAATTACTAGATGCATATTTATGCTATATTTTCTCCTTTTAATTATGAAATACTACAGTACTTATTCTGAAGCTCATTTTTAATAAGGTGCCTTTTGTAGTTAGCAATCTGAAACTTTTTTTTTAAAAAAAGGTGTAATAATAGTTTGTATTATTGTGCATAACTTTTACCTTTGCCTACTCAGGTCTCCAAGCTAGCTGGTGTCATGATGAGCCATGGCGTAAAGAAGGGGGACTGTGTGGTCATCTATATGCCAATGATTCCACAGACGATGTACACTATGCTGGCATGTGCGAGAATAGGAGCTATACACAGTCTCATTTTTGGTGGATTTGCTTCAAAAGAGCTTTCTAGTCGCATTGATCATGCCAAGGTAATATTTTTGTCCAGTTTTGGGATGAAATTAAGGGAGATCTTACAATGAAAGCTTGTAATTAGCCATTCTATCCTATGTTGGTTACTGAAGGAAGCTTGTGAATGGAATTTTTTAAAGTGATTAAGGGTATATCCAGAGGGAATTATAGTTTTATGAGACATTTGGCATTCTCTGTTGGTGTGGTTTGGTGCCACAACAAACTACAGTTCCCAGAATTCCATAACATTGAGCCATGGCAGTTAAAGTGGTGTGAAACTGGATTATTTCTGCAACGAAGATGTAATCTAACATAAGTTTGTGGGCATTCAGGCTAATATTGTTTTAATGATTTAGTAGCTTTATTAGACTTATTAGAAGAGAGTGTGCTCTCATCAGATATTTTTGCTAGCTCTTGATATGTGGTAAGCACCTCTCTCCTCAATCTGTAATGGGAATTTGCACACAAGAATTTTAAATTTGATTCTTAGTGCTCCTTTACAATGTGTGCAATTCATTTATGAAGCCTCTGCACTAAGCTGATTTATGTTGTATTTTTCTGTCATTAGATATGTTGCATATTTTTGTCTAGTTGTAGGTGGTAGTAAATTTCAAAGGTTGGTTCAGTATCTAATGTTTTTATTAACTAACTTCCCTTTATTATTCTGTTTGTTCATTCTTCTAATGAAAGACATAATTAAACACAACTGTTTATCCTGTCTTTTATTAGATTGCCTTTGGATACCACAGTAGATGAACAATATAGGGACTAATAATTTGTTATTTTTCTCTGTTTATTCTTTACATATGGTTTGGATTGGGAATTTTAATCTGCCAGCAGTAGCCTACCTCAGTGGACCTCTCAGAAAGCCACCAATAAAGGATGGTAGAGAGAGGTGATTTTGGTTCATTCCCTCTCATCTGTGGCCACCAAGTGCCACACCTCACAGTGTGCCAGTGCAGTGCCCAGTTTTCCAGAGAACTTGGAATATTAATGAAAGGGGCTTGGTAAATTCAGAGGACTGTGAATACTGATGGAAGAAAGGGAAAGTGGCAAATATCACCTTCTGTTCAGCCACTGGCTACGCTCTGCTGGATCAAAAGCTTCCTGGAGATGGAAGTATCCTTCTATTTGCAGAAAGGTTTTTTTTTTTGATCCAGTCCATAATATTCAGCTATCAAAATATTAACATAGAAGTGACTGAACAGTGTTCCCTGTTATGAACAGTGGTAAATCTTGATGTCTGGGCACTTATCATGACAGTCCATGTAACCAAACCTACAAGGAAATTCCAAAATATAGTTCTTCTTTCTACTCCCAGTGAGGAATACATTACCTCAGAGTCAAGAACCAGTTCTAGCAGTGTTCATTTCTACCACTAACAGGACTTTTGTAGAGCTAATGGGGCTTAACTGCACATTCAAGACCATCTCTCCCCAAAATATTTTACATTACAACACAGATATAATTGTGTATACAGTATACAGCCACTCTTATCCCAGAAAAATAATTATTTTCATGCTCTGCCCTAGAAAATATATGCAATGTATAATTTGCACTGTATGTTGAATTTTAAATAGCTTGGGGAATACTGTATAAACCTTCCATTGGTTATTATTATTTTTGCCTGGTTAGGTAAGCAGTGGTTAAAAAAACATTACTATAATAGGTTTACATCATATGACAAGTTGCCATACACTAAATAGTATTGTCTCTAGCTTTATATCTCTTAGAAAAGTCATCCCTTCAGTGGTTAAATACGTTTTAGTGTTTAAAAAGTGCTTGACATTTTTCCATATGATGGCAGTAAAAGACGGCCACCCAACTGAGCGGGCAGGCCGTGTTGCCGCCGGAGCGGCGACGCAGGATTGGTGGAGTGCCCCAGCATGCTTTGCTGGGGCGTGCTTGCTGGCGATTGGTTGCTGGGGAGGGAAAGGGAGGTACTTCCGCCTCTGAAAGGCCGCTCTAGGGGGCGGATAGTCCCTCTCTATGGTTGCCTTGGTCCTCCAGGGCGACCGATTGGTTCGGCTGCTCTGGGGGCGGGGCGACTCCCTTCCCAGCAACCCCCTGGGCATGGCCTATTTAGGCCCAGTTGCCCAGTGCACGGTGCCATTTGCTGCTTGGCTCTCCCACCCGCCCTCCGCCAGGGTGTTGGTGTTTGTCACAACTTTGGGGCGGCAGCAGAGGGTCTGGATCTGGTGGTCATGGTCTATATGGTTGCATAGCACTGTATCGGGAGTCCCTATGGGACACGGGAGCGATGAGGACATGCGTTGTGGCCATTGCGGGGGCCATAACGTGACACCGCTTCCCGGTGACTAGGGGATTTAATTTGAATGCAATCACTAGGTTGCATGGATATGAGAGGGCGTTCCATCAGCCCCTAGCTCATCCCGATATCTTGCTGATATATGACTGGCCAGTATCTTACAACAGCGGGTTGTACGATGATCCAAACCTCATGCTTTTGGCCAACCCTACCTTTTGGCTGCTGGTTTTGCGTGAATAAAGTTGTGGCCTTTCCTCCACATATGGCTCATGTCTTATTGTGGCTCCGCCCTCCCAGGCAATGCAGTTTTGACAATAAAATTTGAGTAGCTGGGACCATTTAATCTTCGTGAATTATCATCAGCAGATTTGTTTTCCTATATCCTTTTCAAATTAACCATACTAGCTCTCTTTCTTCAAATTGATTGATCTTTGGAATGAACCATTAAGATAATTTGCCAGTGTGTTTTTATGGACAAAGCACATGCTTTTAGAATCTGGAATATATTTCAGTTTCACAGAACTACAGTCTCCATTTCTGCATTAGAAGATTTCATATTTAATAAGGCTCCTTTAAAAACTGTGGTTTATATTAATTAAGTTTCTACTTATAGTTACAACTTGGAAAATGTAAGCTCATTTTAAAAATAAAAGGAATATATTCTTAGCTGATTTCAGTACTAAAATACTAAAAGTTGATACTGCGTTTAAATCAATAATAGGGAATGTGTCCCTCCAGAAGTTACTGGACTGAAGTTCCCATCAATCTTATCCAGCTGAGCCAGTGGTGACAAATCATAGAAATTTTAGTCGAGCAACATCTGAAAGTCACACATTTCCCAGCCCTGCTTTAAACAGGTGTTATTAGTATTTTATTGCAGTCTTTCAGTGCCTCTTTAGTTCAAAAGGAGTGCTCAATTTTCATTTTTTCACTCTATAATCACGTAAAAGAACACTTCTCTACCAAGAAAAATGTACTTGCAGTGAGAGAAAAGATATATTTTGTGTATGGATATTCTACAGTGGAATGGGCAGATGGGGAATCATTCTTGTTGTACATTGGGGTATAATATATGGGGGAAAGCTGGTACGACTAGCACTGAATTGTGATTTTCACTAATAAGGTTGGGAGCTGATTCAGATATGCGGATGTATGTGAACGAGAGGCAGAGTTTTTCGTTTTGGATCCCAATCTCAAAAGTAACCAGTAATCAAAAGTCTAGTCAATATTGTATGTTTCAGAAGTAGTATCTGAATTTTTATATACTAAATTTATTTTAGCCCAAACTGATTGTAACATCAACGTTTGGAATAGAACCTGGAAGAAAAGTTGAATATATACCACTTTTAGAAAAAGCCCTGGAGATGATAAAGCACCAGCCTGAAAGAGTTCTGATTTACAGCCGCCCTAACATGGTAGGCAAATAATTCTGCATGCATACTTGAACTTATTTTTCTTTTGATTTATATTTTCTCTGAATATTTTAAATGGAGTATTTCATTTTGTGCAACTTAAATGACATGTCATGATCTTTGTGGTGACCTCCTGCTCCTTTGGTAATTTAAAGTGTATAATTCTGTATGTTTCAATATAGTTGGAGAAGTTCCTGTGATTGAGAGAATAGATGTATTTGATGTCTCTGCCAGCAAGACTTGCTTCCTAAAAAGCTTTGTTTTGTTAAGTGAAATTTAAATGGTTGCAGGTTTTTTTCTTCTTCTCTTTTGTTGTTTAGGAGGCTGCCTCTCTGAAACCAGGACGTGATCTGGATTGGCATGAAGAAATAGCAAAAGCAAAGCCATGTGACTGCATCCCTGTGCTTTCAGACCATCCTCTTTATATTCTTTATACATCAGGAACAACTGGCACACCCAAGGTAGATGGTACATTTCAGCATAAGTGTCTGTAACCAAATTATTTTCTATTCCACATGAGGGAGTATTCAATTAAAAGGCAGAAAATGTTTTCCCTGCTTAGTGCTCATACAAGATTGAGTATTATTGAAGCTGGCTTTAACTGTATTTCATTGCCTGACATTACTTTTAATGCTTGTAATACTTTGTATATGGATATTTGATTTGGATTCCCTCCTCGGCATGGAATTGTTCCCAGCCTTAAGTTGTTTGTTGTATGATATGTACACTAAGGAGTCTAGCCTGATCTATTGTGTCTCTGATCTTCAGATTTCATGCATTCCCCTAGATGACACTGCACAACTTTTGGGCTTTGGAAAACATCAAATAACTTGGCGGTTTTGTAGTAATGGTACATGGATGAGCACAGTGAAACAAACTGTGTGAAGAAATAACAAACAGTAGAGAGAATCTCATAAATAAAAATGAAGCAAAAATGAAGCATATGTGTTGGATAGGGTAGGCAAGAATGAGCAAGAATGACAGGAAAGTATTTTCTCTACCATGACTATATCTGCAAAGAACTATCCATTGAAGTTATTTTGAGTCATTATGGAATGTTTACACTTCGGCCCACAATAGCAGAACCTAGATCACACATTAGCCCTCTGTGAACAATTTGCTAACCACTTTCCAGATAAAATCACTCAGATCCATTTGACTCGGATCTATAGTTAATATCAACCTCTTACAGATTCTTGCTTGTGCAATGTTAATGGTAGTTTTCAACTCAACCTCTGAGGATATGAATAGGATCCTTGGAGAAGTGAGACACCACACATGTGCTAGATCTTTGCCCTTCCTAGCTTATCAAAGAAGCTATGGGGGGAATGGCTGGGTGGATGATGGGAATGTGTAATGTCTGTCTAACAAGCCATGGTTCCCACATGCCTAAAGGATGCAGCTATAAGGGCCATGTTAAAAAAGGCCTCCCTAGATTCCACTCTATTAAATAATTACTGGCTAGTATCCAGTACTCCATTTCTGGGCAAGGTACTGGAGCATGTGATGGTTCCTGAATGAGATGGCTTCAGGCCTGATTATGGGACAGAAACAACTTTGGTCACCATGGAATTGGACAAGGTCTCTTGGTTCTTCTGGACCTCTCAGTGGCATTCAATTCAAATGACCATAGTATCCTTCTGGGTCACCTCTCTGGAATGGAATTTGGAAGATGCTGTTCTCAATACACTTTGTTCCTTCCTGGAAGAGCAAACCCCAAAGGTGATGCTTGGCCATTGGCCTGTCTGGTCCCACAGGATTCTGTTTTGTCCTCCATGCTATTTAACATGTATATGAAACCGCTGGGAGAGGTTGTTCAGGGTTTGGGGATTTGGTGTCATCGATATGCTGATGATACCAAGCTCTGTCTCTTCTTTCCAACTCAATCAAAGGAAATTGAGTTCTAAACCAATGTCATTTAGTAATGGACTGGCTGAAGGGAAATAAGTTGAAACTTAATCCAGAGAAGTTACAGGTGCTCCTGGTCAGTTGGTTAGGAAGATTAGGGAACAGAAATTTAGCCTGGTTTATTGTTTGAACAAAGGCCACTTCAGTGTCTAAAGCGACCTGAGGAGACTTTATAAATAATAATAATAATAATAATAATAATAATAATAATAATAATAATAATACATTTTATTTATAGACCGCTATTCCGCAATGATCATAGCGGTGTACAGTACAAAAATGCAATGCAATACAATACAATACAATCTCTCTCCCTCAAGATGGTGGCTGAAGGGAGGGCTTTTCTTCTTCCAGGCAGGCCTGCCTCTCTCTCCCTCAAGATGGTGGCAGATTCACCACTGACTTTTGTGTGTGTGTGTGTGTGTGTGTATGTGTGTGTATTCTAAAAGTAAAGTACAGTTCAGGAGATTTGAAGACAGGGCGTATCGTGTCCCATAGGAGGCCACTGTCCTTTCCAACCTTTTAAAGTTGCTGATCCCCCCTTTAGTTAGAGCATTTTGAGATGTCTTCTGCAAAGATTCTGGAGATAATTGAGGAAGTAACATGCATTGTTTGCATGCATCCAAGTGACTTTTAGCACATTATCTGGAGTATCAACCACATTCTGAAAAGTAAGACTTTTTACTTGAAAATAAAGGTTCCTACATCTCTTCGCCGCAGAGAGAAGCTGCAAAAATGAAGCCACATCTGGAATGCTTAAAGGCTCCTAGTGGAAAAGATGCTAATTGCTTCTGCAAGTGAAATTATGGAAATGTTAATTTTCCTTATGGGAGATAATTTCAGTACATCTTTATTTGTCAATAATCTTAATTTTAAATTGCTTCTCACTTAGGGTGTTGTTAGACCAACAGGTGGCTATGCAGTTATGCTAAACTGGACCATGTCAGCTATATATGGCCTTCAGCCTAAAGAGGTAATTTCCATTTATATTCTAGTTCATAATTATGAAAAAACAGTGTTTATATCTTTTCTATACTTGTTTTTGTTTCTGTTTTAGGTCTGGTGGGCAGCATCTGATTTAGGGTGGGTAGTTGGCCATTCTTATATATGTTATGGACCTCTTCTGCATGGGAATACAACAGTTTTGTATGAGGTAACTGCTAAATTTAATGTTTTTTCCTTAACTGTAAGTACGTTTGAGAGATGAAGAAGTTGTCAAAACTACCACAAAATACGTGCCCTGCTCTTATTCTCTTTATCAAGGTTTTAGTATTACTTTTCTTTGGAAGTCTCACATGTAGTTGTAAGAACTTGGCTTCTCTCCTTCAGACTTTAGGACAAGGGGGAGGAATTTTAAGATAATTTTTGTGTGTGTCAGTGTGTTTGTGTGTGTATGAGTGAGTGCGTGAAAGAGAGAATGAGAGACAATGAAAGAGAAAGAATATATATTTAATAATAATAATAATAATAATAATAATAATAATAATAATAATAATTTATTTATATTTCCCGCTTCTCCCTTCAGATCGAAGCGGGATTACAACAGTAGAAACATCATAAAATTCATAGATAATACAAAATACATCAATCAAAATAAAAAATAAAATAAAAAGGGGAAGAGTTGTTATAGTGTTGTTCACAGTTGTAAGAATGGAGTCATCATATTCAGATGTTCAGAATCGGATTAGAGGAGATCCATTGGATAGGCCCACCGGAAGAGATCCGTCTTCAATGCCCTCTTGAAGGCTTCTAAAGAAGGTGTAAGACGGATCTCTTCTGGTAAGTTGTTGCAAAGTCTAGGGGCCATCGCAGAAAACATTTTACAAGAGGTGGTTTTCAACCGGGTTTTGGGTTGTTCTAATATTTTTGTGCCAGATGTCCTGAGAGTGCGGTGCAGATTATGTAGGGAAAGGCGTTCCTTTAAGTAACTCGGGCCCAGGCCATGTAGGGCTTTATAGGTAATAACCAACACTTTGTATTGCGCCCGGAAGCTACCCGGCAGGCAATGTAGAAATTTCAGCAATGGTGTAATGTGTTCTGATCTCAGTGTCTTGGTGATCAGTCTGGCTGCAGCATTCTGAATCAGTTGGAGCTTCCGAACTTGGTACAAAGGTAGCCCCATGTAGAACGCATTACAGAAATCTAAACGAGAAGTTACCAGTCCATGTACTACTGTTTCAAGGTCCCCCTGAGCCAGGTAAGGACACAGTTGGCGTATCAGCCGAAGCTGATACCATGCACTCCTGGCTATCACCTCCACCTGAGATGTCAACTGTAGAGACGAGTCCAGGAGCACTCCCAAACTGAAATTTCCCAAACTCCCAAATTTGAATTACATCCTCTAATTGTGATTGATGTATAAGTGACACCACCATAGTCTACCCCGCAGACATCACAAGGGATTGGCCCTAGGTTTTAGGTTTTGGCTACGTAATTTCAGGACATAGTTATGTGGGAACAACAGTTGGTTGTTAAATGGTCATGACACCTCCATCAGTTGGAGGAGCCAACTGGAATCCACTTAGTAGCATTCTATTTATTTGATTTAGATCTGAGGTAAAATCTTTGTTCCCTCTATGTGATTAACCTGCAGCAAGTCCTTGATTATATGCTTCTTCTTCCCCTCTCTTGCTCTTTTGCGTGTCAGAAAATCAGACTGGAACTTTTACTTCTGATTTTTAACAGACCTCAAATTTTCATTGCATTTTATCAAAATTGGGGACCTGTGATTTGTTTGAACTTCATCTAGGGGAAACAAACCAGGATCAAGCTGTAATGTCTGACCCTTGTTTCCATTTTTAAAATTTCTTAATACAAAGATGAGCAAGCTGTGACCCTCAAGCTATTGTTGGATTCTTCATTCATGTCAGCTCTATGCAGTATAGTCAGTGGTGAAACATGATGGAAGTTAAACCATAGAAATATTTAGAAGGCCACATGTTGCCCACCTCTAATTTAAACAATTTTTATCTTGCTTTTTCATCATATAAACAAGCCAGTTAATGGTATGGTTGGATTAGAAATGTCAGCAAATTACAAGTTGGTCCCCACTGCTTAAATGTTTGTGAAAGATGGGGCAACTTGTCTGCTAGAGTTAATTTTTCATGTTTCACTGCATTTTTTCATGTTTCACTGCCAGAAAAGAGTTTTTCTCTGATTTCCCCCCTCTTAAACTTTGGAGAATCCAGTGTGATATAGTGATTTGAGTTTTGGACTATGAGTTTGGAGACCAGGGTTTGAATCCCACACAGCCATGGAAATCCACTTGGTGGCCTTGGGCAGGTCATGCATACTCTCAGCCTCAGAAACCCCTGTGATAGGTTCACCTTAGGGTTGTCATAAGTATCAAGCAGCTTGGAGGTGAACAGCAACAACATCAATTCCATAAAATCCTATGAAAAAGTAATTACAGGTGAGAAGGTGAATTAGATTGGAATTGCTGTTGAGTCTCTGTCTCATGGAGTAAAGGTATAGCAAGTTGTAGCTTGGTGTAAGGAACTGTTCTAGTATGACAGCAAAAGCCAGTGGGTCAGATTTGAGCTTGTATTAATTCTTTGTTAAGTTGCCCTGTTTTTGAAGAATGGCACAGATAGCCAGATGATAATTAGTTGTCCTTTTCACAAACCAAAATAACTGTGCACCCAGCTCTTATACCTTATGCAGGATAAGCTAACTGAGAATAGTTCTATTTTCTCATTTTTTCAATAGTCATGAAATGAGACTGTGAAGACCTATGCTTAGGTATTGGTTTTAATTAAATGATGATTAATTAGTGGAGGAATAGACACACTATGCACATTACACATTGCTCTGGGGGGGGACCTGGATATAAATGCAGCATATTGTGTGTGTGCACACATGTGTATGTAAGTGTAAAGCAATATTGAGGCATAAAAAATTTAACATTTTAAATTTATTCTGTATCGTGTTTTCCAAGTATGCCATGAGAGAGAAATGAGGCAGTAATGGTGTAGCAAATAATTTCCTTATTTCTACAAAGATGTTTTACTGGTTGTTTGAGCAATCTGCTGATTAAGCGGAGAATACTGTTGCATTCAGGATTTGAGCGATGAAAGAATTATGGAATACTTTTTACCCAATTTCAGTTTTAAAACCAACCTCTTCATAGGGGAAACCTGTAGGGACTCCAGATGCAGGTGCTTTTTTTCGTGTGCTGGCAGAGCATGGAGTGACTGCCTTCTTTACTGCACCAACTGCAATTAGAGCAATCCGTCAACAGGACCCCGAGGCTACGTTGGGGAAACGGTACATTCTGACAAGGTGAGCTCAGGTTATACCAGAAGCTTGTTTTATTTACTATTAAAAATAAGCCTGAAATGTATGTAATCTCTTGGGTTCAGCCAGTTACATAGACATTATAACAAATAGGTTACATGTGTGATGTACATGCCTTTTGCACTAAGGCCATGCCTTGTGCTTGCACACTTACTGCCTCCTGTTCTAATTCCTTCTGTTCCTGACAGGTTTGAGCAAAACATGATTTGTCATGGTGTATGAACTGAGCAAGATATGTCTTCAATTAGGATATCATGGCAAACTGTTTTGATGTAATCAGGGGACAGATGAGAGGGGCTGGGAGTGAATGAGCCTGAGGTGTGGTGTTGATGGCCGAATTGTAATAGTTGTGCACATTGGACTAGTCATTGAACCTAACAAAGTGTTATCTCTTAAAACCTATTATTGTTTCCAGTTAGGAAATGCTTAATGATAAATTCTGGGAATGTCATTGTGTTACTACCAAAACTAAGAAAGAACCTTGTGCCACTTCAAAAGGCTAAAGTTAAAATCTTATGTATACATTTTTTGGAAAGTAAATCCCATTGAACTCAGCAATGCTTGTTTTTAATTAGGGGTGTATAGGATTATACTGGAATACATATCTTTAGGCAGTAGCATGCATTTGATGAAATGGGAGATTAAGAATCCTGTTGGTGCCCCTCCTCCCATTATTTCTGCCTGTCCATGAGTGGGGAGATATTGTGGAAGAACATATATTGTACCACCCTGCCCTTTCTGCTAACTTCAGAATCACTACAGAAGTGTTTGCAAGTGTAGCTCCATCCTCGTCATCAGTCACTTTCAGGAAGGAAAGAACAGTCTTATGTTCAGGGTGGAAGTTAGTTCTTCTTTCATGGTTGTACAAAGGTAGCCATGAGGATTGCCTTCCGTCTTTGAACCCCTGATGTGATTTTGCTCTTGGGGAGAAGTGGGAGAAAGTGAATGGCCTCTTCCCTTCAGACAACAGCTTAAGTTCCCTGATGGAGACTTTTGCTTTATCTGTCTGTTTGTTGGATTTTGGCCTGCATTATCAATATCAGAAGTTTGGTTATCAGGTAAGGTGCCATGAGATTTAGAATATTTTAGTTATCAGACTACATTCTGGAATTCATTTAGTGTGGTGCTTAGGATGACACATAACCAAACAAAATTACCATCTTTCTCTTGAAGAAATCATAGAAGTAAGTACTGTACTTTGTTTGCATTTCTGATTGAACTGTTATTTACTTTATATTAAGGATGTTACTGTATCTCCACTTGTTGAAGTGGAAAGGAAAGTGTGGTTTTATGTAGCTTTCATAGGGCAAACAAAGTAGCCCTGCTTAATAGATGTGTACTTTAGCAGTGAAGAAAGAGATTGATTTGTGGAGGTAATGTAAATGAGCAAGAGTACTGTGGTTTTATTCCATTTGAAATAATCTAGGTTTAGTATGCCGAAAAACCACAACAGCTGAAACAACACTATATGAATACACTATTAATCACATTAAACCTAACATGCATTATTCTGCAAGACAAATCTTATTTTATGGAAGTGCCTCTAAATACTTCATTTAGAATTATTGTGGCTGTTAACTGCAGAGCTAACTCCTACTCTCATCTCTTTTATTAAGCCATTTTATTTGACAGAGTTACTCCAAATATGTTCAGATTGCCCATTAACTCTTTTTATGATTTGCAACTGCCCTCTGACAGTTTTGTACACTTGTTTTGTTTATACGTAGGTGGTTTTATTCACATTACATAACATCCCAGAAATCTACTATGATGATTCTTTAGGGAAGCCTCTGTCTAGTCTTCTTCTGTCTTTCTTCTAGAGTTTATAGGATATGTTTTGAACTACAAATACAGACACTTGATGTACTAGCTAGTAGATTCTGGTAGTTGCAGTCCAAGAAACTAACTTTTCTAAGCTCTGCTGTCCTTGTAGTGAAAAACTGAACTAAGAAGATTTGGCTGGAATCCTGTTGTTACAATATGCTAATGGTTGCCCTTTTTCTAGAGTTCCACAATTATAGTGAGTGAAAACAGTCTCTGAGTAGCTTTTTTTCTCTAGTGCCTTCTTTTTATAGCTGCTGCACCTGCAGCCCTTTCTCTCTTAAATGAATGTTAAAGGTCTTTTTAGAGGGAGGGAAGGAACCCACTCGACTGAACAGTTTTATTATGTAGTTGGCAGAAGGTATTAGACATAGACCTGTACCTACTCTCACTGTCTAGAGTATAAAGTTGGTCACTGCAGGTGTCCCTTTATAAACCTGTCCCTTGTAGACTAGGAAGAAGTAGGCCAAAGTCCACAAAAGCCTATGCTGTAATGCATAATGCATTATGCTACAGTGCAGTTGTTAGTCTTTAACACATCCCACAGCTGTCTGTCATATATCTTCATAAATGAAGGAGTGCTTTTTCTTCAGCAGTGGACAAAAACAGGGGAGGGATTTCATTTCTGTGTTTGTGGGAGGATTTTACTATTCAGAGGTTTATGAACAAGCATATAGCAATGTCCTCCCTGACTATGTGTTTCTCTTCTTTTATTGGGAAGTCATGCTGAAAATAATCTTATTTGAATGTAGGTTCCGAACATTGTTTGTAGCTGGTGAACGCTGTGATGTGGATACATTGCAGTGGTGCAAAGATATCTTCAAGGTACCGGTTTTGGATCATTGGTGGCAAACTGGTGAGTTCTCTACAATTAACAACAAAATTCAGTTGCACATTCTATTGGACTTGAAGTTTGTGCTTCAGTTTACTGTACACAGTATTGGCCATTCTTCAATCTTACAAGCATTACATCAAACATGTATTTGTCTAATTAGCTTCAGAGAGAGGCCATAGCCCAGTAGTTGAACATGTTTTGCAGGCAAATGATCACAGATTTGATCCATGGGGTCTTCAAGTAGGGCTAGGAAAGACCCTCATTTGAAATGCTGAAGATCTGCTCCCAATGAGTGGAGGTGATACTAGCTGGGTTGATCAGTTTGGTCTGCCTTAATGCAGTTTCTTATGTTCTCACTTTGTATGTATGTGCTTTGCTTTCTTCTGCAAAGAACTGATAAATGGAAGGGAGGCAGGAACACTGATAGAAAAAAATCAACAACACAATGACTGCATTGTCAGATTTCTGAGTTTTAAATATTTTTTTGGCACTGATTAAAACCTTACGGAGCTATCAGTGTTGTGGTACCTGAGTTAGTTATTCAAAAGCAGTATGTATATATATATATTCCTGATATGTAGAACTTTACTGGTTCAGACATATCGGTCTGAAGATCTCATCCTGCTCATTGGCTTTCATGCTTCATAATTGCGAGATCAGGTTTCCTGTATCCATTCTATCTCCCATTCTGCTGATGCTTCATTTGAGTTAATAATCTGGTGTTTCTCCAGTTTAAGCTCAGTATCTGTCTTCTGCTTCTGTCCCCGTTACTGTGTCCTCTGTGCAATCACACTGATTGAAGAGAAGGGAATGTTCAGACATGATTCTGATCTCAAAGTTTCTTTAAGATGAAGAATCAGATGGAGGGTGCTTTTAAAATGTCATTTGCATAAGTGAGAGAAGCTGTGACAACTGCTAGTTTTATATATTTCTATGAAAATGTTACAAGTTGCTGATGTCATTTGTGTTGCCTAGCAACATTCCCCCCCCCCCTTTGGGAGGCTAGAGTCCTCATTAGAGTAAAGTAGATGGTTTTACTGATGATTTGAGAATGGAGAACTCAGAGTTAAGCTCCATGAATCTCTTTTATAAAAAGAATAATCCTTTGCAAGATTTAAGGCAGCCATGATGGAGCTTTTGCTGGAGAAAGAGCAAGAAGCAGATTATAAAACACTAATCCTTGATGTATATATGTATTTTAAGCAAACTAAAATAGTAACAATTTAATCAGTCTCTTCCATCTTTATAGTATTAGTACAAAGAAGGTTTCTGGAAACGATTACATTGTAAAGGGATAGCATTAAAAGACGCAATTGCTGTTTATGTAACATCAATTTGTGTTTATTTTCCATTGTGCATCAGTTATAAGTATGCGTATGCCAGTAGAGAAAACAAATAGATTATTTTGAATCTGATAAAGCTGGGAAATACATTTGATGATCATGGGCATTTTTAAAATGTTCTTACTGTGTTATGCAGAGCTGGATCCATATTAGCTGGGGTGGAAGGTCCTGTTAGGAGTAATTCACAAGGTACTTCTTTCCCCCATAACAAGATCTGCATAAAGAAGTTCGGTGGTTCTAGTATGTTTGGCTTATAATGGGAGTTTGAAAAAGCTAATTTCTTTTTAGGCTAGCCATCTTAACTTGACTCAGGCTTGCATCCTTCTGAGGTCACTAAAATGAGTACCCAGCTTTTTGGGGGCAATTAGTTTACAGTTGGAAACCATTTAGAGACTGTTTAGGTGGTATGAAGTGGTATATAAATGAAGTTTCTGCCATTGCTATTAACTGCAGGATTCTAGATGTTGATCCCCCCACCCTCCAACACAATCTGAAAAACAGCAGTGGCTGACAGCCTCTTCCTTTCATCCTATGGAAGTTTATGGTGGTGCTGTAGCTTTCTGTGCTAAGAAAGGAAGTTGCTTGAAGCAGAAAGGCGAAATACACATTTGAAAACAAATATAAATGCCTTTTCAAATGTATTAAAAAAGGAAATTATTCATTTGATAGGAGGTTCTCACACCTTGCCTTTCTTTGAAAGTTTTCCACAGTTAAGCATGGGAATTAGGGATGGAAGTGGGCTTGAAATACCAAGGGTTGTTTTTCCCCCATTTTTCTTGTAAGTGTATAGATTTGCTTAGCCTGTTTGATACATGAACAGATTTCACAGATTGGTATTTAGGAGTATATTTCTGGATTAGTCTATCATAAGGAACAGATGTAATAATCCAGGTAATAGATGTTTTCTCTGGCGGGTTACAAACCGCCAAAAAATACGTATTGAATACGTATTAGGGTTAGGAAGGGGCGGTGCTTCCGCACCCCCCTAACCCTAATACGTAGTCAATGCGTACAAGATGGCGGCGCCCTTTCTACATGGGCGCCGCCATCTTTGCGTATCGGACGCTTAGCGTCCAGACGTGTCGCGCCGCTGCTGACGTAGCGAGCGCGCCCCTGGCGCCTCGCTACGTCGCAAACGCGACGCGAAAAGAAGCTCCATTTTGGAGCTTCTTTTTTCGGTCCGCGCGGGAGTCGGGCCGTCTGAAGGCTCCGGCTCCCCCGCGGACCTTCTGGCGGCGGCGGCAGAGCGCCGCAAAGCGGCGGTCTGTACCCCGCCATTGTGAATCAGCTTTGGTGTTGGGTTTGGCTCTTCATTGCTTTCAGAGCATTTGCTTGTCATTTTCTATTGTTTCATTCACTTTAGCTGTACCCAGACTACTTTTGCTAAATGATTTCTTTCTTCTACATGGACAGTTGGGGTTTTGGCTCTAAGCTGCATAGGAAGACATTGTGCATACAGGACACCCCACTGGAAAATGCCGAGACAGTTTAATTCAGGGGTGGACAACTTGGGCCTTCCAATCATTTTTGGATTACAATCACCATCATCATTCCCTTTTAGAGATCATGACTAATTCTGATGGGAATTGTTTCCTTAGAACATTTAGTGGACCACAGTTATTGTTACCTTCCCGCCGAAGTGGTACCTACGTATCTACTTGCATTTGCATGCTTTTGAACTGCTAGGTTGGCAGAAGCTAGGACTAGTGACGGGAGCTCACCCCATCACATGGCACTTGGGCCTCGAACTGCCAACCTCTGTGGACTGCCAACTTTCTGACCTTATGATCATCAGAACTGGCGTCTTAATTAGTAAGCCACTGAATCCCCTGTAAGGTTGTATACAGTTTATGTTACAGTACGGTTACATACCACAGAGTAATATAAAAAGTATTTCCCCTATACAGAAGATTATCTTATCCTGGGAATACTTACATACACATATTATAAGCAGGCTTCCCAAGGGAAAAATTCTTTTTCTCTGGTTTTGTAATGGGAATGAAAGACATGTGCTAGAATCTAGCCCAAACAGAGTACTATCAAGTGTCAGTGGCATATCGGGCCAATGCCAAACTAGACAGGTCACAGCAGCATTAGTTTTACTGTAAAATCTGTTCATTAGTGGCACTGACTGTCTTTGGGAATGGTGGACCCTCTTTTTTTGATGGTATTTAAATAGGTTGGATGGCTGTCTCTCACAAGTGCTGTAGTTGTGTATTCCAGCATGGCAGGGCATTGGACTAGATGGCCCTTCAGGCTCCTTCCAACTCTATGATCTATCTCACCTATATTGCATTCTCCCTCTTCTTTTGTTATACAGTCGACCCTTCTTATACATGGATTTTTTATACACATATTCAAGTATCCACAGTTTGAAAATGTTAAAAAAGTATAAATTTCAAATATCAAACCTTGATTTTCCATTTTTATAAGGGACACCATTTTGCCATGTCATTATATTTAATGGGACTTGAGCATCCACGGATTTTGTTATCCATGGGGGATCTTGGAACTAAACCCCAGCGTATAACAAGGGTCCACTGTACAGAAATGAGGAACCAAAAATGTATAGAAAAGATTACCAAACATCTAATTAAATGTTAATGAAGAGTTGACATTTACAGGCCATACTACACATACTACACAAATGTTGAAAGGATTAAAAGGACAACTGAAAAACAAACTGGGCATTTGTTTTTCCATTCCCTTGCCTTTTAGCTACCAAAAGGTCTTATATTTGAAATTTATACTTTTTTTTTAACATTTTCAAACCATGGATGCTTGAATCCGTGTATAAGAAGGGCCGGCTGTATTCTCATTTTATTACCTGCCAGTTTATCCTTAATTTAAGCTTCCCCCCCCCTTTCAATATATGTTTTATGCACATACACAAAGGAAAGAAAATGAGCTATATCTCTTAAGGTATATGGCCAGCTCTTA
The DNA here is from genome assembly GCF_019175285.1 of Sceloporus undulatus. Taxonomy (NCBI): domain Eukaryota; kingdom Metazoa; phylum Chordata; class Lepidosauria; order Squamata; family Phrynosomatidae; genus Sceloporus; species Sceloporus undulatus. The sequence goes on along the minus strand of NC_056526.1, from coordinate 51,013,167 downwards.
CAATGTGCCTCACCAGTTTAAAACTGAGGTAAAGGAGCAATTACCCTTATATTGATTCCTACCTTAATGAGCCAACTTGTTTGCCAGGTTTGGCAGGTATTAAAGTTATGCCTTAGGTGAAAACAGCACCAAGTGCCTGTTTATATTCCAAGTGGACTATATATATATATATATATATATATATATATATATATATGCGCGCACATATATGCAGTTTCTCTTGCATTCTATAAATATTGGGGAAGTCTGTTGGAAAAATCAAAATTGAGGAAATTAAAATAAAGAGTTCCTGTGCCTAGGATCAAACATTGATCAGAATGGAGAAAGACTGCAGTCAAGAAATAAGAAGAAAGACTAGGAATGGGAAGAGCAGCTATGAAAGAAGACAAGACCCTAAAGAATAGAGATATACAAATGAATACTAAAAGTTCGAATTGCCCAAGCCATTGTATTCCCTAGCACTATGTATTTATGCAAACTCTGGACAGTGAAAAAAGCTGATATGAAGAATATCAACTGATTTGAGATGTGGTGCTGCAGAAGAGTGCTGTGGAAACCGTGGACAGCCCAAAAGACAAACAAATGGGTCCTTGAACAGATCCTGAAATCTCCTTGGAGGCCAAGATGATCAAATTGAGGCTGTCTTCTTTGGCCACCTCATGAGAAAACACAACTCATTCAAAAAGACAATGTTAGGAAAGAGAGGAAGACTGCATGCCTGATGGATAGACTCAAGCAGGGAGGTTATGGGCCTGACTTTCCAAGACCTAAGCAGAGCAGTGGAGGGCTGGGGGCCTTGGGAGATGTCTCATCCACAGGGTTGCTGTTAGTCAGTGTCAACCCGAGGGGAGTTAACAGCAACAAAAACGATGGAAAATTAGGGGAAATAAATGGTTTTAGCTACATCTCAAGAAAGAAAGAAATGTATAAATATGGCAGATAATTAGAGGCATAAATAGAAGGAGTATTACTCCATCCTATCTTTGGCAAGAGTCTCTTCCTATTTCTTTCTAAGTAAAGATGGCTCAGCCACAGTTGGTGACAGTAATGGTCTTAGAGGTAGTCATGATACATCCAAAGATACCTGTAATTCTAGACATTTTGGACACTGCCAATTCAATGTAAGTAGCAGAATTGCCCTAGATTGTTCCTTCTTCTCTTTAACAATTCTGGCATCTGTTGTGCTGTTCTTTTGTTCCTCATGTATGTGGGTGGCTGGGTGGGAGCAGGCATGGTTTGTCTTGAATCACCCCTCTGCCTTCTGTACTTGGTTTAGGACTGTACCTTTTCACACATCAGAATATTTTCCCATTTTTAGTTGCCTCTTGAAAAAAAACAACAAAATTCCACTAAGTATGACTGCAGTATCATTTTTGCATGAGATGTAACTAAATCCATTTATGTAGTTTAAAAAAATAGCAAAATGGAAAGCTGAATAGCTCATGAGGACTCCTAATGGAAAATTCATCTCCTATGCTATGAGTTCAATTGTACCACAGTGTGATGGAGACTGCTGCTGTTTTCTCCCTCCAGTCTCATGCTGTTAAGAAATTTATTGAGGATAGTTTCATCCATTATAATCCTCTGGAACAGAATAATGGTGTGTTTTCAGCCTATATATTATCCTTGAATCATGTGTAAGCCAACCCTCTGTTCTGTTTCATTGATACAGATAGCAGTTATCAAATACCTTAACAAAAAAATTCATATTGTTTCCCCCCAGCATCCACCTGGAATATACTAAAAGTTAAGTTTCTTTTAAAAAGAGATCTTGAAAAGGAAGTACTATGCATCTTTAAGGCAAAAACACAACTTTTTCTATTTTAAGGCAGTCTAAATTAGGAGGGTGTTTCCTCTTGCTGTGGGAGGTGATTTCTTACAGTGCAACCTCACAGCTATTCAACAAGCCTCTGTTTGCCTTGTGGGGAGACTTGCATGTATCCACTTTCCCTGTATTGGTTCAGTCACCTGACTCCTCTTCACAACAGCTAATCATGCTGTGAGTAGGGAGGAGAGATTGTATACTTAATTATTACAGTGATGTCCCAATCCAATATGTAACCCATAAATGTTTACTTGCTGTCACACATGCATACCAGTCCAGAGTCGCCTTTCTTAGTTTGTGAGATGGGATCGGGTGTCTTTAAGATATTTAGGCCCTCTACATCTGCCTTACTGTTGCTTTATTAGCAGTTGCTATATAAAACAGAGTATTCAGCTGATGATGTGAGCTGCTAAATTCAGTCACACAGAATAATGTTTTATACTCAGTTTAGCTGGAAAACATAGCCTAATCCTGTACCATTTCACCTTTCTTCCTGACTGCCATATATTTGCCTAAATTTTTACTGAAGTTCCTCCCTGAATCTCTTGTTCATATCCTATTAAACAGACTATCTGATGGCTTTCATTCATTTCTTGGTTATGAATGCTACTGTGTCATTTCTTTTGTTGCTTGTTTTTATTTCATCATTCTTCTTGTTTCTTAATTATGTCAGTCAATTAATTTTTTCTTTTTTGCTCATATGCTTTGCTCATATACTTCCTTTTCATTTCTTATTCTCACCCCTTCTCATTTTTGTCTCCCTTTCATTCATCACCTTTGATCATTTCAAGTATGCTTTCCAGGGCTCTCCCTAGCTTCCTTAGCACAGTCCTTTCCTGCTTAAGCTCTTCAAGCCATGGCATTAGCAGCTTCAGCTGCTCTTATTTCTCTTGTTTGAGTTGGTTACTTGTTGGGCAGCTTCTCATGAAGTACAGCTGCCCCTTGAAGTACTGTCTCCTGGAGATTGCCTGAAGGAAGGATTTGTTTTTTTTTTTTTTTTTTTTAGCTCAAAGCTTTTATTTTTATTTATTTTTTATTTTTTTTAAATTATTTTTTATTAAAATCACACACATATATATACACATTAACAAACATAATACAATAAACTATTGCCCAACCCAACACCTATTCTTAACTTATTCTTGGGTCATATTCAAGGTGCTTTACTTCTTCCAGTGCTACATGGAAATAGGAAAATTGAAAAGTATTCAGAATGAGCAGTAGTCTTGAGATGTGCCGTATATGGATGTATGAAAATTCTTAACTCCCTGAGTTTTTTTCACAATTACACAAGCAGCCTTTTTCACTACCATCTTTCAGTTAATTTAAATCATGGTTATGACAAAAAAAATCTAAATATTTTTAAATAAAATAAATATTTTAATGGATAATGCAAATGATGAAATAGCTTCATGATAGATACCTACAGCTTCATGATAGTTTTTTGACTCATTTTTGCAAACAAGTCATGTGAACATGGTAGATTTTAATCTATGTACTTTGCATATTTAAAATTCCATACTTTGCTTCAAACAATAATTCAAACTCTTCTCATAGCTTCAATAAGCAAACATAAAAATATTTTTTGAAATTACCACTTGTACTTCATAGAAGAAAATGTAAGGGATATCTTTGCACTATATTTTCTGCTCTTCTATGTGCTCCTCATTGCAGTGGTCTTAAAAAATTACTTTTTTAGGTACAAACTACACATGTACCTGAGAGTAAGATCCAAAACACACTGCAGAAATAATCCAGTTCAAGACCACTTTAGCTGCCCTGGCTCACTGATAGGGAATCCTGGGAATTGTAGCTTATTGTGGCACCAGAGCTCTCTGATAGAGAAGGCTGAATATCACAAAACTGCAGTTCCCAGAATTCCCTAGCATTGAGCCAGAGAAGCTAAAGCAGTCTTAGACTGGATTATTTCTGCAATGTGTTTTGGACCTAAGTCTTACTTGGTATTGTGCATCTGATGAAGGAGGTTGAGTCTTCAAAAGCTTACGCTACACACTTCTTTCTCTCAGGTGTGGTACATACCACCATAAAGCAGCATACCAGCGCCAATTCTAAGGTTAGGGACCGCGTGAACACCACATGGTTCCTAACCGTAGAACGTACAGGTGGTGTAACATTGGCGGTGCCCTGTATATATGGGCGCCACCATTGTTACGTAAGTGCCACGCGGTGCCCGCACATTGCCACACAGCGCTTAAGTAACAACTGCGCCAGTGGCACGTTTGTTACATTGCCCCTGCAGCTTAAAAAGAACCCGCTTTTCTCGGGTTCTTTTTCCTCAGGAGGGAAGTCGCACGGTTTGGCAACTGCAGCTTCCCTCTGGAGGAGAAAAGGCTACTGGCAGGCCGCACGCCAGCATTCCTTTGTATACTGATAACAGACAAATGCAGCTGGTTCCTTGAATATGATTAGTACTATATTGTTCAAGTAATTCTGCAGCTATCAACAGAGCAGCATGGCATACCACTGAATCATTGTTTGAAGTTGTTTTCTTTACAAATTAGGTAGAATTGAGAGTTTGATACATTTTCCTGATCTGATGCCTGGTTGAGATGTAATCTAACATAACTGTCCTGATGAGTTTTTTTTTAGATCCTTTAGATTTTTAGCTCAAGTTTCGTGTGCTACAGACCACCTTTTTGCGCTGTGCTGGCACCGATTTTAGGGTTAGGGACTGCGTGGCAACTACATGGTCCCTAACCCTAGTACATTTGGGTGGCGCCATGATTGCATGGCCCTGTCCACATGTTGCACATATCGACGACATTGCAGCTGTGCCATGTCCAAATGATGCGGTGAAGCTGCAACGTAACCGCACCATCCCACTGTGCTTGTGGCATCGCAGCATCGCAGCATCGCAGCAAACTGGAGCTGCCTCTGCATGCTCCTTTTTTGCTGTGGTAATACTGCGCAGCAATGAATGGTGGCTCCAGCCTTCCTTTTGCAGGCAGTGCGTACCGCACCTTTAATTAGAAAATCCTTAAAGTAAGTTTGTCATTGGAGGATTCCTGTCATCATATTTTATGGAACATGCTGTTTTCTATGTTTCATGGGCGCTTTACAGAGCACCCAAAACGGGTGCTCTGCCGGTGCCCGTGTTTGCTGCGCCAGGGAACTGCAGTGGACAAACTGCGCAATTCCCTGGCGTAGCAAAAAGAACCTGCAAAAAGCAGGTTCTTTTTGCAGCGTGGTTATGATGTGTATAGGGTGCCGCCATTTTGACGTACCCAGTACATCCTAGGGGTGAGGCCTGATTGGACGCTGCATCCTCGGCCAAGCCCTAGGATGTACTGGGGGCATGGCAAAGGCCCGTGTAGAACGGGCCTTAGTTTTACAGACAAAACCAATTAGAATCCATCCACCCTGTTGCAGTGGCATACTAGGCAGTTGCAAAGGGGGGGGGAGAGTACAGGCCACACTAGGTGACATCCTAAGGGGAGGTGAAACCATGGCTGTCAAAAAAGCTTCCTTTTGGCAGAAACAGGCTGTGGCATTTGCCCACGTCTCTTTAAAACACTGAAGAGATGGTGTGAGTGAGGCAAGGCTCAGGGGGAGGAGAAAGGAAGGGACCAAGGGTTTTAAATTTTTATTTTTATTTTTATTAAAAATATCAGCTCTTTTGAGTCGGATGAGGCTCAGCGGCAGGAGAAAAGAGAGGCCCCAAGTTTTTTAAAATTAAATTTTAAATTATTTTTTAATTTTTTAAAATAAAAAAAAATATTTAAAAGGTTTTCTTAAAAAACATCAAATCTTACCAAATTTTAATTTTAACCACATGAAACTATGTACATGTAAATACATTTAGACTGTGTGGATGATAATCGTAATTTAAAGGTACCGTTGCCATTACATTAAGTGATAAATGAGAATTATGATTTATGAGTACCATGAGTACAAAAACATTACTAAGGTTTCTGTATGGTGTGGTATGGGAGGAGATCAATGAGGGTGTGTGTGATACCAATGCTACTGATGCAGGGACGTAGCTAGGATTTTAGGAAGGGGGGGGGGTCCAGACTAAGTGCCACCATTATAATGGGGCTTGAGGGCGGCAGCGCAGCAGCACACACCATTCATTTTTCTAATGGAAGGGGGGGGGGGTCCGGACCCCCAGATCCCCCCCTTGGCTACGTCCCTGACTGATGGCACTGCCATGATGATGCCACTGTCCTGTTGCAACAGAGTTAGCTTTTGATTTTTGCTTGATGCTGACAAGAGGATTAGATCTCAACAACATGATACATTTCTTAAAGCCAGTGTTTGTATGTTATATCTAAAGGAGCTAAAGAAAACCTGTTATGTTACATACCGAGGGTATTTACCTCTAGTCTCAACACATTTTGGTTTACTTTTTAATGTGAAGACAATAAGTATAGAGATCTTATAAACTTTTCTCCCTTCTTGCATTTTAGAAACAGGATCTCCAATAACAGCTTCCTGCATTGGCTTGGGAAACTCTTTAACACCACCCCCAGGACAGACAGGAAAACCAGTTCCAGGATACAATGGTAAAGTTACATAATATATACAGTATTATCAAGATAGCACAGGCCTGTTCTCTTTAAGCTCATGGTTTATCACAGGGTGAAAGAGTAAGAGGATATTTAAAGTGAAAGTGTAGCTGTATTTAACATCTAGTGACCAAGAGCGGCTTGGTTTGCTTGGCTGTTTCTGTGTTTCTGTTCCCCAGCAGCATCTCTAGATGACAGAAAAATCCACAGGATAAATCTTTACATAACCATTTTTTTAATTCTTACTCTGTTCTTGTCCAGTTTAGAAACTGTATTATGTCACAATACTTTGCTAAAGGTGCAATAACTTATTCATCACCAGCAGGCACAATGGAACTTGGTTCCGTTTATGTCTGGTGTTCACATAGTGTATCACAGTCCTGTCTCTGGTGTTCACATAGTGTATCACAGCAGGGAGTGGGAACTTTTATATGTATACAGAGTCTGGCCTTTGAAGGAAGTGAGGGAAAGGATTGGAGATAACAGTGGGGATTCCCTTGCATGCTGTTCCCAGCTGCTATTTGCGGTAGCTAGCTGAGCTCTTGGCTAGCTGAGCCTTGGGACTCAACAGCCACCTGCAGACACCAGGTGCAGGATCCTTTCTGTATGGAGAAGGGAGGGGAGCAGTGGAGTTGAGTTGCTAGTCAAAGCAGTGGCTGGAGAAACTACCCAACATTTTATCTGGTAACTCGGGCCTGAGACAGACGGGCCAAAAGGGGCATGGTGGCGATGATACTAGGGTTCCGGACCACGCAGCAACCGCTCAGTCTGGAATCCTAGTATGTAATGGTGGCAGCCTGATGGCCGCTGCCATTTTTACATAATGGAACATAGCGTCTGCACGTCGCAGCACGTCTGTTACGTCACAAGTGCGCCATTGGTGCACTTGCGACGTAACCCGGGCGCCCGTAGTTCTTTTAACTCCAGAGGGCCGTCTTGTGGTCTAGCGGCTGCGACATCCTTCCAGAGTTAAAATGGGCTCCTGCAGACCACCATTTTTGGGCGGTCTGTATTGGGCCTCAGTGACATCAAGGGTGACCTCATGCTTCTTACATCATCTGGTGTACAGAAGGTTGTGTGGGGAGGTATCCAGTACCTCTGGATCCGGTACCTCTTTGTGCGCCAAAACACTCAGTGGTCATGAATTTTATTTACTGTGGCAAAGTCTAAGTAACTCCTGTATATAACAGAGATATATGTGCAAAGTTGTTTCAGACAAAGTAATGAACTGGACACTTAGTGTTTATGAGAACTCTTTATATGCACAAGATTGCCTGCACAAACAAATACAAGGATCCAGGGACATTTGTCAGTATGAAAACCTCCATGTAATCAGTAAAGCCTATGATATAAGCATTGAAAAACTATATATTTCATATGCTCATTTTCAGTCTTTGTACATTAAATAGCATTTGTACATAACAGCATGCAAAGATGATGCTGAATGTAACATCATTGACATTCACAAGTATGTTTTAAAAACCAAAATATCCACTCTGTTCAGTGAATGTACAACCATATTACAGTTAAACATGTCTAGTATCTGCTTATATCAGGAAGGCTGTCTTCTGCAGAAGCTGATATTTGAAAGGAATGTTAAGTACATTATTTTTAATGTTCAACATTTTTATTTTAGCTGTAGGAAATGTAGGCTTTGAACTAGTATAAAGGCAGTATCTGCCTCTAGTGTGGAAGACATCTGAAAGCAGAACATGTGCAATTGTAAGATTAAGAATGCTGTAATATTTTATTAATTTAAAGGTAAGATTTAACCACGAATACTAGGGATTAGATATTAGGATCATGTTAGGGCTACTTCACTTAAATGAAAAATGTTCAGTTATTTGGAAAAACAGAGTTGAGTGCTTTTGTTTAAAAAATAAGTTTGGGAAAAATACATATTTTGAAAAACAAAGACAATAATTATAAGATGAAAAGCCAATTCAAACATTTGTTATTGTGTGCCTTCGGATTGTTTCTGACTTAAGGTGACTCTAAGGCAAACCCATTATGAGGCTCACTTGGCCAGATTTGTTCAGAGGGGATTTGCCATTATCCTCCTCTGAAACTGAGAGTGTTTGACTTACCCAAGGTCATGCAGTGCTTTTCCACAACTGAGTTGGAATTTGAACCCAGGTCTCTTGGAGTCCTAGTTCAACACTCAAACCACTGCATGCTGGCTCTTTAGATGCAGGATTTCAGGATGCACATCACGCTCTTTAGAACACCTGACTTCACTGGGAAGTTCATAGCAAGAGTTTAGGTTCCAGCAGAACAGAGTCCTTTCAGATAGAACAGGGCAAAAGCTAAGGCAAAGCTGTGTTGAGCAAAAAAGGTCTCTGTTCTGGCAAATCCAAGGAAGATCTGTTCAAGCACAGCAAAAGTTCAGGATGCGCATAGAACTGTAGGCAGATATATGAGGAGCTGAAGCTCGAGACTCATATGAGCAAGACTCAAGTGATGCTTCAGCAATGTGTAAAAGTAGCCTGAAGCTTGAAGGGAGCCTCTGGTCAACATGTCTAGCTCTGTCTCTGGTGGAAGTAGCACCTGCAGCTAAATGGTATTTGCTTGTTTCAGGACCTTTTAATCTAAGTGTGCAAGGGAAAGCATGGCGGTTCTGAATATATAGACTCTTCTTGTGTTGATGTTTCTGAGCCAGTGGGGATGTCCAGTGTTAATTCTGAGGATAGTTGCTTCTCTCCCACAACCTCCCCACCAAAATAAGGAGTGAGATCTTTTCTGTCTGCTACAGAAAACAAGCTGAATGAAAGGACTGGGGTGCAGTAGGATGGGAAGTACAGCAGCTTCCTACATATTCTCTGCATTCCACAAAGCCATTAAAAAGACAGCTAAAGCAATGACAATCTGATTATTAAACTGCTGCTTTATAAAAGCCAGGTGATACTTAAAATATCTCACTTGCTGTTTAGCACACTCTTGGTTGGTTTTTGTTTTCAATTTTGCATCTTACATGAACATTGAAAAATCTTGTTAGACTATTGTATCCCATGTTATTTTTCTTTCTGGAGATTTCTCCTCATTTATTTTACAGCTTTATTCAACTTCTGTGTTTCTGCAACTCAAAATCGATTCTTTATTTCATTGTAGCCTACAAACAAAACCTCTAAAATAACGTAAGACAGACACTGCAATTATCTATAATTTCTTTCCTCAGGTGTGTCTGGCATAGTAATTAAGCTCAAAGTTATTTTATTTTTTTGCAAAAGGTCTAATCAGATTTGGAGTAGAATGCACTCGTTTTTGTGACCTCTTGCTATGTCCTTTTGTTGCAGTGATGATTCTGGATGACAACAAGCAACTTGTAAAAACGAAGACTTTAGGAAACATTGTGGTGAAGTAAGCAACCAATAAATTGGCAAGAAATATGTAATTAATAAAATAAACGGGGATTGAGGCTGTGGGAGTTCACCCAAGCATAAAAATGTGATTGAGGAATGATGAATATAATTTCTATGCTGATTAAATATCTCACCTCCACCTACCTGTGATTTTTGGACTACAACTTGCACAGTCTCCTAGTCAGCATGGCCAGTGGCCATGCTGGCTGTGGGATTCTTGGAGCTGTAATTCAAAAAGTAGGGTTTTCCCAAGCACTGCATTCTCTTAAGACAGTAGACTGGGTAAAATAAGTCTACCTTTGTAACTGATGCACCTTCCTTTATTGTTTTGTTATTGATGATATGTTATGGTCTGTCAGCCTACATGGAAAGATATGTTTGGTTCATTGGGGGATATTGCAAAAGCTGCTTTCTGCTTCATTAACCTGCTGCAGCGTTTGCAACTGTTCCACTGGAGAATATTCAAAGTCCAATATTCACTTAAGAAAAATTCCCCATTGAGCTTAACTAGAGTTAAAGTAAGGGTCCATGTTGCTACTGTAGATCAAGCAAGCTGGTTTTTATAGATAAATGTAATTTATTTTTGTAAAAAACCAGTGACTTAGTCATTGTGTAAAAATGAAGAAACAGTTCAAATACTAAGTATTTAATGTGCTGTTTCACTGTTTCTGAATCTTGTAATGTGGTGCAGAATTAGTGTGTTTATCAGGCTTTTTCCTGCCTTCTTTTGAGAACCATGCAAGCTGTGAAATTTTTACGGATAGCCATTTTCTAATAGAAGATGCTTTCCATAATCTAACACGATGTTCTGTGTTGGGCTATCGATACACACTTGGGATTCTGCCATGTTGCTTCTTAATGCATCCTCTTGCATTCATTTTATCATATGAGAATTCCATTTGATTAAGGAGAAACAATGGCATTGCCTTGATGACACATAGCTTCTTCATCCTTGCAGTAGCCACACATTGGACATAGACATCTTAGCAAGAGAAACTTAACACCCAAGGATTTCTTTGTGCATAGACTTACATCTGTAGCTAGAACCTCCTCTCTGTAGGTTCTGCATGTTCAGGCATGCAGAGGTCAATGTATCTAGGCTTCTCTTCCCTACTATGCTTGATATGTTGAAGTGGGATCAGGGAAGATTTGTGGTGGGTTTAGTAGCATAGTCCTGTTGCCCCTTTTGATGAATGGAATTTTATCAGGTGTATAATATATGAAGGTGTTAGCATTTCATAGACTCTAGTGTAATGATTACTGTACTCATATTTTGCAATATGTCAGCTTTCTGTAGCATGCTATCATAGCATAATGGAAAGGAGAAAAAGAAAGATCTACTAACCAACTCATCTTACCATTTCTGAAAATATCACATAACTAATTCTGTCTTGGAGGTTTTTCACTTGGTTTTTCCATTTTTTCATAATTCCATACTTGTAACAGAAGCAAACCTTATACTGTATAAGAATCAGCCCATTATTATCCCACTGTTCTTCTTCAATATTAGCATGTTGTATTCTGAGCTTGACACCTAGCCATCCATTTAGGCAAAGTAACATCTCATGTAACATCTTGTGTGCTACTGGAGCACTGACTGTATTTTTTCCCTTTTCTGCTTTCTTACCCTTTTCAGTTTCCACTGCTTCTGCTTAAGATCTTAAGAGTAACCTGCTACTATGGTTCATGCCATTTGTAGTTTTTTGGCTGACTTACAGGTAATGCTCAAGGCCAAGTTCTTTTACTCAGCTGATTATAACTGTTTTAACTTTAGTTCTTTCTGTTTTTTGTATTCTCTTGAATATAATCAGTGCTCTGAGATGTCAATTGCTTTTGTAGAAGCTGGGAAGTTAACATTAGGTCAAACCCTGGGTATTTGTGCCTACCTTGTGTGACATTTTTAGACTTGCAGGCTAATAAAAGATACATTCTGCAATGTGCAAATAGAATTATGTGACGTGCATTTGTTTCTTAATAGTGATTCACATATTCTGCTTCATAACAATACTGTATTTTAGAGTGATGAGGAAGGTGGTTGTTTACAAATTACAGCATACATAATATGTGTTGACTTTTCCATGGAGGAAAGTGAAATGTACAGAAATGTCTGTGTATGTTTATGCAGTCATGCAGAAGATATTTGAACCTTTTTTTATATTTGATTATAGCTTGCAATTTTCAATTTTATCATCTTTAAAGCCTACACAATATTTGCACCAGGGAGCGTCAAATATATTTTAGAAACTGTATGAACATTAAAGAAATTTAAGCTTAAAAAGGTATCATATTATTATAGTTTGATGTAGTTGTTGCTGTTATTGATGTTATGTTCCTTCAAGTCAATCTCAACTCAAGGTGGTGCTTGTGACAAAGTTTTTTGAGGAGGTTTGCATTGCCTTCCTTTGAGACCATGTGATTTGCCCAAGCTCAACCAGCGGATTTCCGTGGCTAAACAGGAATTTGAAGTCTGGAGTCCTAGTCCAACATTCAAACTACTACTTTTTCTGGATCTCATTCTAGAAAAATTCTTTTACTAGAATTTCTAGTGGGACAGGTGGAGCAATCCAGTAAATGGTAAATCTTGTGGTGAAAAAACCGTTCCCCATAATTCTCCAGCATGTCTCATGTGTTCCAGCTGTTCTTCTCCTAAATGATGCTCCTTCGCCCTGTGTACTCTTTGAGTACCAGTGGTAGAGAGGCAGTAATAGTGAACATTTCTGCTGTGAGCAGCTTGTGAGAATGGCTCCCTTCTGGACATAGAGAGGGAGTTTTGCAAAAACAAAAAACTGTTCCCCCCCCCCCCCTTCCCAGGACACTCTCTTAGTTCTGTTATTGTCCAGACCAATCCTCCATCACCAGCTGTTAATGCCTTGCTGGGAACTTTTTGTTTAAAAAGAAAAGAAAGTGGATTTGCTGCATAGCACCTATATCTCTGAAAATCATGGATGTTTTCAGTGTCAGTTATGTTAGAGCAACATGCTTGTTTGACACTTAGAAGTCATAAATCCACTTTAAATCCTTTCCCTTGTGCTGGTATAAAACATGGTGCTACTTCAGTATTGTGTGTTTTAGAACAGCATCTATCCCTTTTTAGTTCAAATCTTGAAATGTGTCAACCTACAAAATTAATCCTTGGTTCTTGATTCTCTAAAAAAACAAGAAATGATAAATGCAGCTTCAGCCTTTCAGACAATTAATGTTCAGGGTTTTTTTTTAAAAAAGAAGAAACCTTAATTTCAGTGTATCTTCTTGTCCTCATTTCAGCTCAGCAGCCATATTAGTCTGTGGCAGGAAAGCGACAATATGTGCAGAGACACAACATATACATTCCACAGTAAGCAAACCAGTTACTGCCACAGGAACATTTGACCTTAAGAGAGCTTCAAATATTCACTGATAGAACATTATTGGCGGGAGGGAGGAAACACCACTGAAGTGGAGGGAAAGAACATAATTTGAAAATGTTATACATCTGTATGTTACTTGTTATTTGAAACATTTAGTATATATACCAGGGGCTTGTAAAATGCTTTGAAATGAAAGCAATTCTTACAGAGATTTGCATTTTAAATTATTGTTAACTGTACATATTTATTCCTGTTATGTGTGATGTAGCCCTCTTGCAGATCATTAGATTGAATTCACTTAGCACCTTTTGTGTTGCTGTTCTGATGCATATTAAGTATTTCATTTTTAAAATACATATATGTAAAAGTGTACATCTGTGTTCTGAGATGTGCTGGTTACTTTTAATGGTTAAACTGAAAGAAACACCACCACCACCACCAGGCTGTAGGAAAATCATTAATGACTGTGTCAGTGAGCATTGTCCTTTCTTTCTGTCACAAGGACTTTTTAGACAGTTAAATAAATCAAAGGTGCAACTTACGTTATCAGTTACAATTTACTATCCTGTTACTAACATGAAAACATATAGAGTAGATTCCATTTCCTGGGGGTTTCATTTAATAATCATATATACTGAAAATATAGTTAAAGTTATGGAAATTGTATTCCCACTGTAACAAGAACTGTGCATTGAACTATGTGTATGCTGTGTTTGAGAGAAACTGGAAACCAAACTTCCATACAGCTGTTGTGCTTTATATCCTCCACTAGACATTTCTTATAATGTTCAGGCAGCAAAAAGCCTGGCCTGAAGCTAAAGAGAAAATTAATTCTAAACCTAATTCTAAACAGATAATCCAACCAGGCTGTTGTCTCAACACTTGTGGTAGGACATAATTTTCTTGTCCCTGAGGGCAGTAAAATAATTTAGGAAGCTCAGTGGGAATGTGGGAGCACTATGTGTAGGTTGTGTACGTGCATACGTATGTTCACTATTATTGTCTGCTGCCTCAAACAGTTGCCTCAGTCGGCCCAATGGTAGGGGAGTCCTCAGAATAGTCCAAGGAATTAGACGTATCTTTAAGATGTACTTGTACCTGGAAGCTATGTTTTTCTCTTAGAAAAGAAAACAAAGGTGCAAATAATGATATTCTTAATGAACAAACACATTTTGAAGTGGTGATTGCAGTTGTCTGTGGTGGTATGATAGCATAGAGTGTTCATAAGTATAATAACTTATCAAGCTATTTGCAATGGATTGTTCATAAAGGGTTGGTTTTTTGGGGTTTTTTTGGTGAAGAATGGCATAGCAAAGCAGACTGTGTAGGATAGACTGTGGACTAAATTGATTGTGGAAAGAGAGGGGGAAGATAAGGAACAAGGAGACCAGAGAGGACAGATGCTATAGGGGATGAGGGAAGAAGAAAGGATATGTAATAGTCTGAGGAACAAGTTCCCAAGGGAAAAATAGGAAAACAATGTCTTTTAGAAAGCATAATAGAGAGATAGAAAGGGTGCGGACTGTTGGCAGGAGGAAGTTAGATAGGAAAGGAAGCTGAAACAATCATGGATCATGGCCCTGGGAATAAAAAAAAGCATGCTAACTTAACTCCTAGCATGGTTGGAATTGGCATGATATCTGTTATTTTACCATTTCTATTACATATTGCCAGGACACTGTGTGAATGTGGAAAGAATGCACATTTGAAATGTCCCTGTTTTGTGGTGGTGGTGATTGAGATTCAAGTATAGCATGGACCCAAGAAGAAGCCGTCACAAATAATATTTTAAAGATAGTTGATGTGTGTCTTCACTGCTTTGTGATACTCTTGCTTTTTTCATGCAAGTTCATGCACCTGCTCCTGTAGTGATTCTGTGAATAGGTATCTATCTACCTTTACTAGTTTCTGAGGGGGAAGCTGGTGATGGAGGATTGGTCTGGACAATACATTCTAAAGCAAGTCAGAAGAATATTGATGAGGTGTCTAGAGAGTCTTCTGACTCTGTAGTCATTGATTTATGACAGGGCCTTAACATTAAAGTGGGTTCAAGGTGAGCAGTTTTTTTTCTGTTGTTGAAATAGATAGGAGCCTGTGTGATGCTATCTACCACAGACTACTAAACAGAAATGTTTCTCGTTACTCAACTGTGGAGCTTGGTCATTTCGTTTCATACTATGAATGATAATATTCCCCAGGATTGTGAAGTCTGCCATGTCCCCTTGGTAATGGCCTTTTCCAAACCAATGCTTTGAGAATTCAGTTGTGAAGGCTGGCGTTTTAGAAACATGAAATTTCCCTGGGAGATCCCTGGGAAATATTAATCCCTATGCATGTCATTTTTTTCATAGGGCATATTGACAGACTTGCAACATTGGTTCATCACTAGGTTTTTATTAGCTTTCATGTCCTACTGCCGGTCTATGTTGGCTGTTGTGAGATGGAATTAAATGCTTTCCTGTGGTCTCAGTCTATTAGTCCTAACTAGTGTAGACCCATTCAATTAAGCCAAATCAACACTTATATAAATTTCTCTGATTCTGTAGGTCTGCTCTAGTTGAGATTAACAAACTGATGAGGTCTGTTTCTGGGGAGCATGTTGTGGCGGCCATATTCTGAATTAAGCAGCAAAAAGTTTGAAGTTTTGCAGATAGAATCTGACAGACAGATGACTGGGCTTGAACAGACAGGCCAAAATAAAGCTGTTTTGTGTCACTTTGGAGGTATGCTGTTTAAATGACACACACATCTTAAGTGGCCAGAAACTACGCCAAAGCTGCGCTCAAATCCTTAGGAATGGAGCGTGGCTTTGGCTCGGCTTCTGACCTCTCAGGACACACACAGCATTTAAAAAGCATATCTTCAAAGTGACCCAAAGCAGCTTTATTTTGGCCTGTCTGTTCAGGCCCATTGTAACATTTAAGATTTAATATTCTTGCTTAGTGTAAAATGGTTTAAATCCATGACCAGCAATACCACACAAGAAAAAAAGGGGCTATGCCTTCAAGTAAAGTTCATCTGCTGACTTGTAAGTTATCTTAACTTTGTTTTTGATACACTATTGACTAATAACCTTTTAAACTATCCCCTTAACATGAACAGCTCCAGGTGATGTAGTCTGTTTTCTGTAGCAAAACTGGGTTTTGACCCATCATATTGAATGTTTCATATATACTTATGAGTTTTTGTAGCATTTGTAACTGTGGCCATCTTATACTGGGCATTTGTATAATTGCATCCTTTGTTTGTTTAACAGGTTGCCTTTGCCTCCAGGAGCCTTTTTGGGTCTTTGGAAAAATGAGGCTCTTTACAAGGAATTATATTTCCAAAAATTTCCGGTGAGGACTAAACATGTAATGAAGAACCTCTGGCATTTGAGATTAGTGCTATGCATAGGATGGTCTGTGGAATAGTGCAAGTTTGTGAGCTTGGCTGCTGGTTCACAATGAATTTCTAGGAAGGAAGGAAACAGTTGTAGCCAGTGGACACAAATATGGTACCAGTCCCTGGAAACGTTGGAAGAAAGAAAACGCCAGTTCCTCACATCATAGAGCCCGAGAAGCACTTCACTAGAATATGGAATTCTATATTTTTCTTAGCTTTTATTGAATATAGGCCTAGGCTCCCTGCACCTTGTTTGTTCTGTAGCACATTCTCTGTTTAGCTTTTGAGGTATGTTTTCCTAGATGTATAGAAATATTTTATATTTCTGAATATTTATGCTTCTTGAGTGGCTATATATTTGTTATTTGCTGATTCTGTTTGTAGTAGAATACATATCTGTCTTACGCTAGAAAGAAAGGGTCTCATTTCCCTCATTCACATAGGTGCATTACAGAGCACCCAAAATGGGCGCTCTGCCGGTGCCGCTGGTTGCTGGGTCTGGGAACTGCAGCAGACAAACCACGCAATTCCTGGACGCAGCAAAAAGAAGCCACAAAAAGCGGCTTCTTTTTGCGCCCCGGAAGTGGCACCACAAGATGGCGCCACCTGTGTAGAACGGGAGCCGCCATTTTGTATGCACCGAGCACGTACTAGGGTTAGACCCTAGAACATGCTTGGCACGTACTTTACACCCATTTGTAACGGGCCATAGATATATTGACTGTAATGCAAGAGTTCCAGTAATCCCAAATCTGTACATCTCTTGTTCACTTTCCCCAAAGCCCTTACTAAGTCCAAACTGTACTTTCTGAGATAGATAATGCTGCTGTGGACATGGCTTACATGGCAAATGGTACAGGTCGTGAGCAGCTCTACAAGTTAACTGATGCTCTGTGGTGAAGCTATTTTATGAGTAGTGGTAATTTTAGAGGAGGGTGTGTGTTCAGCTATTTGCCCCAAACCTCCACACACCATTAGGTTTAGGAAGAAAAATATCAGCTACAAAAATTATTTTTGGTGGAAAAAATGTTTAAGAGTGTACAGTTTTGTTCTTTCCCCATGCTCAAACAGCAAAAAACAAAACAAAACACAACCAATTTAAAAGTTTATCAGAAATGAGGGGAGGACAGAAACAGCTCTCACCCTTTCTTTGCACTTGCCAGTGCCTGAATTGGATATTGTAAAATCTCTATTGATGCTTAAAATTATTTTGGATTGAAATAAAGATAAATATTATGGGGAAAGACAGCTATTTGGGAGTACATGTACTGATATTATTAAATAAAGGAACAAGATATTACTGAAATATTTAATATTTGAATAAAACATTTTTATTTTCCTGCCTTTATTCTCAGGGGTACTATGATACTATGGATGCAGGTTACATGGATGAAGAGGGCTATTTGTATGTCATGTCTCGAGTAGATGATGTAATTAATGTTGCAGGTCATAGGATTTCAGCGGGTGCAATTGAAGAGGTAAGTGCAATGCTAATTTAAAAATGCCAATAAAAATGAAAACTACAGCTAACATTTCAAATCTTCAGTGAGAAACGTCTCCATTTTGCGACTTGTTAGAAATGGTTTAAGGTAAAATGTGTTGTTCAAGATTTTAGAGCTAGGAGTAACAATGAGTTAGACTATGGCATACAACATAATCAGTGCAAAGCTTTTTTAGCCTCTTAACACAATACCAAGAGGCTAAAAGAGCTTTGCACTGATTATGTTATGCCATAGTCTAACTCATTGTTACTCCTAGCTCTAAAATCTTGAACAACACAAAATTTAAAATCGAGATTAATTCATCAAAAATACATTTTTCAGGTAACCTCACAACACACCTTTTTAGAAAAAAAACTAGTCCAATATACATTGGGAGAGTAAAAGGGATAATTTTTCAGGGCATATGATGTGGTCATATCTGGAAGTGGATTCTTTTTGGTTAGAAATTATAATACATATTTTGTTTTAGGAAAATTGTTAATTTGCAGATGTTAATGCATTGTTAAAATTGTATTCCTGTGATATAGGTTTTAACAGTAGGATAGTGTAAATGGATTCTTTATGCCCTTATAGTTTCCAGGATACTTAATTTGCAAGGTTGGAAAGAGAATTATTCAACCATCTATCCTTCAATGGCCTGAAGTTTTCACAACCCCAGACACATTTGAACACTTATTCTATAGGTGCCATTTCCAGTTGTACTTTTTGGACGACATTATATGGTAGAATCCTGTTAGCATACTACATTAAAAGGTTTGATTTTTCCAGGGTTGCACAGCCATAGTAATAAAAGGCATACAAAATCTGCTGGCTCTAAGCAGCCTATTTCTGTAATACCTTATGCAGCTGCTGCATTCATGGCTTTCCCTCTTGCTGCCATCACCCACACCTGCATATAGTTACATCATTGTAAGGCAGGAGCAAGATTCAGCCATAGGCTGCTTAAATGATCATTGTTTGATCATGAGTGTCCCTGTGAACTACCTTTGTTTGTTTTTCTTTCTTCTTTTGTCCTATTAGCATTAAAAATAAAATAAATGACACAGAAGAAAATTAAGAAAAAAACTTCAAATAAGTCATCATCAGACAAAAAAAAAGGGGGGGGGAGATGATCAACAGTGTCAAATGCAAAAGAAAGATCAAGAGCAACAACAATAAAAGATGTTTAGAAGGGAAAAATAATGAAAATGCAAAATCAAATGAATGAAAGTTTTAAAAGCATCAAACAGAAAATTAGCATAGGGATAATCATGAAATTGGGTTGGCTGCAGACTTAATCATGCTTTGAGTAAACCCTATGGCAAGGATCCAGAGGTTGACATCTGCTGGTAGAAGCTATGTCAGAGATCCAAAAAGAAATGGTTCTCCACTTTATGTCACTCCCACACACCTTTTATATTGGCTTCTGGGGTCAAGCACACCATTCTGAGCAGAGTATTAGATGTTAATGAGGACTAGAAAAGGAGACACTCCTGTTGCACATGTGAGGGAGCTGCATGGGAAGGAGCATCACCTTGTTGGAGCTTCTTCCATCAGCAGATGTACACCAGTGGATCTTAACTATCAGACTATGGTGCGTTACAGAGTGCCAAAAAGCGGTGCTCTCCCTGCGCCATCATTAGTTGCGCTGAGAAGTCCCAGCGGCCAGACCACGAGGCTTCCCGGCACAGCTAAAAAGAAGCGCTGAAATGGCGCTTCTTGTGCCACGGATGTGACGCCACGAGGTGCGAGGCGCGCACTCACAGCGTCATATCTGGGGTGTGATGTGCGGACGCTATGCGTCCGGCACATAATAATGGCAGCACCCATGTATATAGGGCTCCACCATTATTATGCCCCCGTCACGTGCTAGGGGTGAGGCTGGTGTGGACGCTAGGTCCTCGGCCAACCCCTAGCACATGACGGGGGCGCCGGAAAGGCCCGTCTGTAACACGCCTATGATAACAAAATGGGATTCTCTTCCCGTTTGACAGTCAAAATGTTGATGGTCCTACTTTTAGGGGAAGTAATGCAAAGCCATAAAGATTTAAAGAGATTTTCTTGAAGTGTTAGGAAGCTTTCTCAAACCTAGCTTCTGCTTTAGGGAAGAGAAAGTGTCTTAATCTTTACAGCATAATTGTGCCTTCATCTTGACAAACAGGTGTGAAGCAGTGGTAAATTTCTGCATCTCACTTTAAGGAAAGGAAAACCTAGGGAAAATGACTTGGTATTATCTTGCTTGGCTGTTGAAAAAGCTCTTTAAATCCCATTGCTTGTTTATTATACAGTGGGCAGCAACCGATTATTGAGTATAAGGTTGCTCTGCTTAAATAATGTATTGACTTTGTGTCTGACTTTCTTGTTTTAAGCATATCATTAATTGAGAAATAGTTGTATCTTTACTTAAAAGTACTACCCATATTATTTCAAATGCAGAACATGTAAGCATTAAAGCCAATTATCACTTGTGTGATAATGTCCATGATGGATACTACTGTAATCGATGCACAGTGAAATTGGATGGATGACTTACTTAAAATCATGACTTAAAATACTGCTTTCTCTTGGGATTAATCAAGCCAATAATTTAAGTATTAAAGTCTATAGTGAAAAGGCACTGAATCATTTACTTTTGTCACTGGTCTGAATTTTGGAAGTGATTCACACAAGATTAAATAACAGGAATAAAACCACAGATCACAAGTGTAGCACCATATAACTTTGACATTCTGCTAGAACACTAGTACTTCATTTTACACTGAAACTGTGAATCACCATAAGCAGAGCACAGGATGGATATATGCAGGCTGCCATGAAATCCAGGATGTATCTATGGAGCCTTTCAAATAATCAATTTTATCCCACAATTTCCACCTTGTAGGGAAATTCTTGGTTATCTATTTCTCTTCTAAGTGTGAAGGCTTTACATGACATTGAAATTAGGAACAGACAGTAGCTCCTCTACACTGATAATTAATATGCTCACCATAATGTGTTCATTGAAGTTTTTCATTTTCTGTTTTCACATCAGGCTGTTTTGTCCCATAGTGCTGTGGCAGACTGTGCTGTTGTTGGTCAAGAGGATTCCTTAAAGGGCCATGTGCCACTGGCAATGTGTGTCTTGAGAAATGGTGAGAAACTGTCTGTTTTCATTCTCCTATCTTGACTTGCCTGTCCATGGCCCTTGGGGTAGCTAACAAAATTGTAAACCATGGGAATAAACAAAACCACTTAGAACAAGTACACTCCTACATTCCTTACAGGAGTGAATGTGGAAGAAGAAAAACTCTTGGAAGAAATAGTTAAGAGAGTTAGAGAAAATATTGGCCCCGTGGCTGCATTTCGGAAAGCAATATTTGTGAAACAGATACCGAAGACTCGCTCTGGCAAGATACCACGGTCGACTCTTTCTTCTGTAGTGAATGGAAAACCATACAAGGTGAAGAGCAGCATTCATTTACTGCTATGATCAAACATAATACATGTTTCTTAATTTTTCTTTCTATACAGTGCTGTTTGCAACTTATGTTGCATTTGTGGTATAATCACATGGCTTTAGAGCCATATCACTTGTGAAGCAGGCCAAACTACTGCATTGATATAACGTTTTAAAAATTTAGCTTCCCATAGCTCGCATACAAAGCATAGCTAAACAACTTTGGTATAGACAGTGCCTTTCAGAGGATTCATTGTTTCCTCACACTATGAAGATCCCACTCATCACATTAGCCTCTACACATTTCTGTATTAAAAACAATGCAGTGATGCATCTGCTGATTGTAGTTGCTCACAATGCAGTGGTTTGTTGTTGTTAAACTACAGGTCATGGCTTGATAGTTTTTGAAGGGCAAATAGTACGGTCTCAACAAAATAACTGTGATTCAACTTTAACTTACTGTATCACAGTTAAGAGCTTAAAATCTTGATTTCTTATTTTTTCAGATAAGTCCAACCATTGAGGATCCTGCTGTGTTCAAACATGTTGAAGAAGTGCTGAAGACTAAATTGAAGTAATAGCTGTTTGAATTTGAGCAATACCATATTATGTAAGTCTAATAACTGCAGTAGTACTAGTTCAGCCAAAATGTTGGATAAATCTTTTTCTACAGTGGTAAGTAAATAATGTTAGATTGTGGGTGTAATTTTTTAAATTAAGTATCTAGTGTTTATGCTTGCCTAGCTATAACTGTAAACAGAATGGAAAGTGTGTAACTTGCATGTTTTTTGAAACCTATATTAAAATATAAAGTAGAAAATGATGGTACAGGACACCTTGTACAGGACACAAAATTAAACACTTTGAAGTGTTGATCAGTCTCAGTCATGGTCAAAAAGAGGCCCTTCAGTAGCTCCAGTTCTGATGACTAAGGGTTGAAGCACATGGCTGGTAAAGTGGAATGGCTGCTCCAGCTGTGATCGGGCAGTGACCTCACAGCCTGGTACCAAAGTGATGCTGCTAGAAACCTGATTATATCCACTCCTTTTTTATCTGGTCCAAAGGACTGGGTCGTGGTCCCGGAGCTGCTTCTGGCCACTTTGGGGCTTGCGGCATCTGAATGCCATGCTCCACTGCAGCTGGAAGCCTTCTTATTTGGCCTGTTGTTGCAAGCCTAAGATTAGTTCTAGAGCTAAGAGGAGACACATACATTTTCCATTACTTTTAAAAAACATGGGTGGAGTTTTGACCAAAAATGGGATAAATGTTCAAAAGGAAGAATCTTCCTTCCTGCCTTGGGACAAAGCAACATCAAATCAAAAGGATAAAGCTTTTCTGAGTCTGGCTGTCATACAACATCCCTTGCAACTTGAGATTGGGGTGGTTAGCAAAACCACACAATTCCAGCCTTCAGGTGGATAACAACTCTGATCAGATCCTCTCCTTGTCTTTGCAAAGTTGCCATTTATATGCTAGATCACAGCTCCTCCATGTGCCTGTGATTTGGGATGCTAACAACAACAGCAACAATGGAAGAAACTGTCATGGCCTGCATTAGTCCAGCAGCAGCCCAAGTTCATGGTCCTCCTAGCTGTAAATAAAATTTCTTGCCTCCACTGTGATTCTCACTCTCCTGTTCTAGTGATAGGTTGCAGTTTTTTCCATAGGGAGCAGAGGAAATCATTTTATATTTGACAATTCTGTAGTTATAGGCCTTTCAAAAAATCCCAACCAGAGTATATCCATTAGAATCCCTGGTAGTTACTTAGATGTTCATTCACCAATCAGAATTAATTCAATGAGTATGCTCTAATTGGGATGATAGCATCCAGGCCAGAGATTACCCTCTTTTAAAAGGGATATTTGCCTTATCTTACAGGAATTAAATTTACAGTGCGCCCTTTCTTTATGTGGGGGATCCGTTCCAGACCCCCCACATAAAAAACGCATATGCTCGAGCCCCATTGAAAGTAAAGGTGCTTGTGCATGTGGTGGCGGTGGCACATGGGCACCACAGGCACATGCCCCATTAATCTAAATGGGACACTGAGCCCCGTGCGTTCCCGTGCAGCTTTCAACATATGCTGAAAGCCGCATATAGTACATCTGCGTATGGCACGGGCACACTGTATTCCAAATGTCAGCATTTCTGTATACATCAGTGGGAATCTTTCCTCCTAATGTGCTCATGTTTAGTTGTCTTTGACATTCACCTATGTAATGAAGGCAATTTTTATTTTGTCCCACCCTACTTACCAGAAGTCTGGAAAACAAGAATGTGATAAATTCACCCCTCAAAATGATAGCTATCCTGAGGAATTTCTTCCCGACTGTAAATCAAAAATCAGATACAGTGGTACCCCGGGATACGAAAGCACCGCGTTACGAAATTTCCGGGATACGAAAAAATACTATAGGAAAAAACTGTTTCGGGTTACGTTTTTTTTTTTCAGGTTACGAAAAAATTTTTTGGTGCTTTTCGGCGCTTTTTCGCACGAAATCGCGGCTTTTAGCGCTAGCGCCTATGGCTTTTTCGGCTTACGAACGATTTCGGGTTACGAACGGCGCCGCGGAACGGATTATTTTTGTAACCCGGGGTACCACTGTACTCAGTTTGGAAATGCATTATGATAAAGAGAGACAATAACATTCAGAAACATGTCTGTTAGGGTTTTCCAGGTGCTAAAACCATCTGGTAACATAAAAATATACAATATTTCAAAACAGACACACACAAGAACATCCCAATTATCATAGTTAAAATTTCACTTAAAATTTCCCTTTTTAAGTTCCTGATGTGAGCGTTTGGGGTGGATATGGATATCAGTGTTGAAATTTAATGGCAAAATGGAACCATTTTTATTTATTTTGCCTTTAATCACTATGCAGTCCTGAAAGACCCCGTGTCTGCCTTGTCTTCTTGATATAAGTACTGTCAGTGGTGCTGTTTGTCACTATTGGCTATGCTAGCTAGGCCTTCTGGGATTTGTCCGCCAACATTTTCTCTATCCCAGTTCTTCATATCTCTGTCCAACTCAAGCAGACTATCACTCATAGCAGCTTACATATTTTAGACTGCTGATTTCTTAAGCACATGTAGTTGGAGAAAGAGTGTGTGAGCAGTGGTATGTATAAAAGTTAACATCTGACCATCAGGGATGTCTTCTGCTTCAAATTTTAGGGGTATGCTTATCCAAAAGGCCTTTGGAATAGTAAATCTCACCACAATGCTGGTTCCCAAAATCTTTTTAAACTGTGTATTATATAACTATTTATTAATTATTACTAACTGTTATGTGATTACTTTGTTATATTATGCAGTAATCATTGGATGAATCCAGTGTCTTGGTGGCCATATCTAAAATCCACCTATACGAAAATGTGCACTCAAGAATTTTTGTTGCACATTTCATTATATAAAGCAGCAAATTTAGTGCACCATCTTGTGGCAGACTGCAATAGTGGCTTTCAGAGCACACTTGTTAATAAAAAATGTTATGTTTATATTAATCCCTGAAGCAATGCTAGTCTCTAAATTTCCACTTGAAACTATGACACATGCAGTTCTATTACAGACTGAACACATAAAACAGTACTGATATTCTTTTATTGACAACAGGGGAGAAAAAAAATCTGTCACTGTTTAGTTAACTGAAGTCTTCTTAAATAAATAAAAAAATAGGCAGTAAAACAAATGTACGTGCAGATGTTCAGATCAGCCTGCTGAAAGGAATAACCATAAGACAGGCAGCAGGAATTTAGCAAATAGTAGATAAATGACATTATTAAATAGGTCTTACTTTGGAACTTCCCATATAAACAAAGAATAAACATCAATAACACCACCAAATAAAGCCACAGCAGATAATAAGTTTCTCCTCTAAACTTTTATACATTATACATTAACTGTTCTGTCTTTCAGTTATTTCCTCTGTTAAATTTGACTTCAGAGAAGTCTCAGCAAGGCCATTAGATAAAAGCATAACATTAGACAAGAAGCTGCCTAATATCCCTATTATAAGGAAGAAATGGACTGCATATTTTTAAACAACTGAAAACTTGAAGATCAGATTTATTTTCCCTTGATGTTTTTTGTTTTTGTGCCAGTGCTGGCTGGCCTGTGAAGAATTTGGAAGGAAAAATGTGATTAATAGCAAAGCTAAGTTGCTTCTTGGTCCACAAGTAGCCATTGATGAGAATGTCTCTTGTTAATTTCCTGTTACAGCGTTGGACTTTTACAAAGTTTTTCTTCATCTTGATTTTAAAAAGGAGAGCCATCACAGTGCTTTTTACAGGTATATATAGAACATTTTTGTTTGTCCTTTATAGGTCCATAATTTTTTTGGCTCAAGTTCGATATTTTGATTTTTCTGTTATAAATAATCAGAGGCAGGTGTTAAGCTTTAAATATTGATGGATTTCATTAAAAAGTAGGAACACGTTGAAGCATCCAGTAACTTTGCTAAAGATATTGAATTTACTTTCCTACAATTCAAAACTGTAAAAATGGTGGAATGGAAAGATACAAACAGTATTGTTTGACACTGTCTTGTCAAGTGTTTGCACTAAGACCCCATGTACTATAGATTTAATTTTTTTAAAAAATCATATTTATATCCATTTACATGAGACTTACACATATTAAAAGAAATGAATACACAGTAAATACATAAATTCTAGTATATTACAATGAAACAGATGAAACAAGTTTAAAAATGAGTGCCTCCCTTTGATAAAAGTGACATTTATGCACTTTGGCCAAATTTATGATGATACATTGGGATTTATTTTTATAAACTAATTAATAACAATTATTTTACTGAACTACCCAATGGGTGCATTCTGTCCAGTACTGTTGCTACACATTCTTCTGTCATTTCAGTGGGGTTTGTCTGAAACTTCCACAAACTCCATGGAAACAAATATGAGCTGTGTGCTGTAATACTTGACAGGTTGCACGTTACAACTTAATATGTAACAAGATCACCACACATTTTAATCTGATAAACATCTATGTTTTCTTCCCTATTACCCTGTTCTTGGAATAAAAAGCTTCTTTTCTTAAGATGGTGGTAGTGCACTTCAGGTAAAGTAGAAGAAAAAGGTGGCATCTAGAAGTGGAGGAAAATAGTAAATTCAGTAATAATTCTCTTAGCAGCATTCAGTTAGATACACTCATTTCACTTATGATCAATGATTCTTTTTAAAGAGCATCAGTAAAAAAAATCAGTGAGAGCATTAAGAGATGAGGACTAGTTGACCCATGAAAACATACTGCTACATTTTGTCTTGGTGCTATGGAACAGTTAAATCTATGGGCTGCAATCTTGTATGGCAGTTATTAATGTGTAACCTGCAGTTACACAGTCATGACTGTTGCATATTCAGGATCTCTACATAACCCCTAGTTTAGAGGCTATATAGGGACTGTGAAAGTCCTTCAATCTACACTTATGTACTAGGAAAGGGGCCTGTTGATCAGGAAGCAGCTGGCTGCCATTCCCATCTCCATGTCATGTGAGTGATCTTTGGTGCATGGGGGAATTGCTACAGGGACTCTGTTTCTGCCTGTCGCAATGGGAATTGCTCACAGTTAGGATGGAAACAGCAGCTAGTTGCTTCCCAAGCGACATGAAAATGGACCTCTACAGATTGCAGCGCCTGCTTGCCCTGTAAATGGGGATGGGAGGATTGAGCTGGAATTCACTACGTAATCTTGTAAAGGACAGCACACTTGAAAGCTGCATACCCTCAGAGGCTGCACATGTGTATCGTCAAAACAATTCTAGCTGCTGAGTTCATAAAAATACACATGTTCCTTTCTTCTGTTGGATAGTTGATGATACTGAATACATACTTTATAATTTTACTTCTAGAGAATTGTTCTGAGATGGAAAACACCAAATTTATTGGTGGCAGTACTCGGTTGTTTGCCGTTGTACTGAATTATCTGAGGGGCCAGACATGGACAGCTCCTCCCCCCTCCACATTCATTTACAACTTCAGTTGTCATAATTCTGGCAAACTGCAGTCCAGGTTGTCAGGATTTTTCCCATGTGCCTTTAATACATTATTTTTGCCTACAGACTGTAGTCAGAATGTTCTACATTTGTTTTCAGATTCCCAAGCAATGGCTAAGCCCATCTATTAACAACAGCAGATTAGGTAATCAATCATTGATGCCTACAGGCTTGGCCCCTTTTCATTTCTGAACTTTTAAATCCTTTAGGGGCATACAGCAACCACCCTTGGCATGTTAAACAAATGCCTCTGTAACCATCTTTGCTGACATTCTAACCCAGTGTTTTATCTTCCTGATTTTGTTTATGTTTCTGGTGGAAAGAAAAACAATATTTTTAATTAGCTTGAAATCATGGCCAAACTGCCCATGAGTTTAATGATCTGTTTAAGTTAATGTTCTTAAGATGGCTCCTCTTGCTTCAAGAAAAAGCAGCCATACCAGTTTTCCTGTGAAAGTCCCTCCACTTCTTTCTAACAGCATTGGTCCCCTGAAGTACTATTTATTGCCAGCAATGCTCCTGGGGAACATCGAACCCTGTGGCTTTTTTCTTGATTATTCCAGCCAGGTTGAACCATCATTAGTAAAATGTTTAAACAAGTGTTGTTATTGAAACCCTTGTTTTAAAAACCAAACCAAAACACCTGCTTGACAGAAAGGTTCCAGATGCTCAGGGAGGAAAAGAAATGCCAGTTGTTATCTAAAAGGGAAGGCAGGTTCAAGAAGACAGGACTCATTGGGAAGAAATTATTGGGTAAAAAACAATTAGCAAAACTACAGTGAGTTCAGAGAAACTGGACAGACAAAAACTGTCCAAGCAGTTACTCTAACAAGGGATGAAGGAGCTTTCAGGTAGGTAGAGCAAGGAAGGAACTAGAAGGCATGCATCCTAGAGGCAAGGGCAGTTCCTTTATAACCCATTTACACTGCAAGACGATGATCTTTTGTGAGCCACCTTGGGTCCAATTTAGGAGAAAGGTGGGATATAAAATAGATAGTTAAATAAATAAACTCCCCCTTATATTTAAAATATTCTATTATGGGTAACTGTATTGGAGCCTGACCTCTCCCGCTTTGTAACCCCTCCAGGAAATCTAGGACACGATCACTTTTGGATTATTTGTTAACATAAAATCCCGATAAAAGGCAGTCAGGTTCACATAACTGCCTGCTTCTTAACACCTGTTAAACTTACTGGTATAAAACAGAACAATTAACACCATTTGAGTTGCTATGCTCAAATGCTAATGTGATTCTAGAATGCCAGCAGCACTGCATTAATAAACAGTTTTTTAACCTTTACTTATTCCAGCCAGGTTCCACTATAAATGAGAAAATAAAGTTCAGAACTGTACCACTCTCCACCTTGTTACAGAGGTGGTAAATCTCTGTGTGTGGGCTGTACTACTTCAGACTGCAGATAAGGGCTCACATAAGTGAATGTTCAATATTGAACACCAGGAATCCAAAGAAAAAAGTTGCAGCCTGATATTTTCCCACCCATCAAGCTGTGTAGGTAACAGGTAAAAAAAAGTCAAAGAAGTTGCAAGCTGGGTTGGAAAATCTTGTGAGGGCTGAAGCACTGTGATATGGAATTAGTTTCATACAAAATCATTCCTCTCCACTAGCAGAAACTGGAGCACTAGGAGAATATCCTTAGAAATATCACAATGTTTGAAGACATTTAACATTTTGGTAATCCTGCAGAGTGCACTTTATAGGAACACTGCAGGCTGTTGCATGGAATTCAGCTATGAATTTTTGCAAGCTTTTGCATGAAACTGAGATGTGCAATTTTTGTGCTTCATGGGAATATTTCCAAATTGGTTAGATGAGCACACCTCCATATCTGTTTCATATTGATTTGATAACACTTCTTGACTGAAGTCTTTAAACCATTCCAAAGTGGGAATTTGTCGCCTGGGCTCAAAAAATTCCTGGTCCCAATCCTACAATACCTTTGGAGAAACATCCCTGTATTTGCAGTCTGAAGTGGTATAGATCCCAGATTTTACTACCACAGGCTGAATTAGTCTTAAAAATACAAATTTGGCACTACCAGATGTAGACTGGATGCTCTTTTTCATAAATACTGCAGCCTTCCAGTGTTAATGTTTGGATACTCACATTAGTTCAGGTCAGAACTCTGTTCCATGCTAGTCTTGTCAGCATGAATATGTGCGAACTGTAGAACTATCTAGCCTCTGCAACCGTGCTGAAGCAACTAAAATTAGACATGAAAGCAACAGTAAGAGTCTTGCATCCAAGACTAGGAAAAGCTTCCTTAATTAACTCTCATTAATATACATTTTCTGGCAAAATACATAACCTACTCAGTGAGAGATTTTAATATTATTAATTCATTAAGCTTATTTAATGTTAGTCACTTGCCCCTCTTTAATATTCAATTTGTTAAAATTGTAATTAATATAAATTATTTATTACGAATGAATAGATGAGAGCCTGTGTGGCGTAGTGGTTTGAGCAAGTAACATCTGACATATGGTAAATTTCAGATACTGGGTTGGACTCAGTCTGGCATATGTTTCACCACAATTGTCAGTGCTGAGCAGGTATCATAAAGGGTGGAACTTTACACTCCAAAGAAGACCTAAAATATTAAAAATCCTCAAAACAGTGATACTTTTATTAGTATATTTTATGTGGCTACCCCTGAATATGTTTTCTAGAAAATATTGTATTTTACCTTTTTTCCCCCCAACCCCTAAAAAAGTCATCTCTCCATACTCATTATGACTTAGTTTATTCTCTTTTGCTTTATTCCAGATATTCACTAACAGTGTGTAAATATTTTATATGCTAAATGGAACCAGAGACTAAGTTGGGTTTGCTGAGTACAACTGGAATGTTCTGTTGTGCAGAGCAACAGATCACACAAGTATCTTTCATTTTCAAAGTGTTAATGTCATACCATCAGTTGCCATTTTTCGTGACTGTCCTGATGTTGTAGTTAACCTGAATCCAGCTGGCAGTGTTTCTGAAGAGCCAGGCATCATGCTGATCCCATGGACTTCACGTGGAGGAAATTGTCTTCGCCAGGAAGAACCACGCCTGTAATTCTTGTCATCACTCTGTTGATTCAGAAGTGTATGAATTTTACTAAAACATTACATGTGTTAGTTGGCCATTCCTAAATGTTTGCCACTACAAAATGGATTTTTATCTGTTTCCAATGTGTTATTTAAAATATAAGTGATCAAAACAGGGAAATTGGTACCTCGTTTTAGATTGGGCAGTGTTTTCTTTATCATCTCTTTTAAGTAAAACCTAATATAATGCCCCACATGGGCCATGGTTACATATGTTATATGTCTAGGCATGCAGTGAAGAAGTGAATGCCTTCAAATGACATTGCAGTGCAGGATCTCCTATGTTGCAAGCCATCATTAGGCCACCAAAGTAGAAAAATTCTGACTGGAATGTTGGGGAGATCCCAAATTGCCCATTCCTAATCTAGGCAATCATTATATTATCCTTGAGTATTATCTGTTAAATTTGAAATACAGTAAAGTGTGTGTGTGATTATTTAAGTATGTGTATCTTTTAATCCACTGTAACAAATGTAATAAGCTTGTTTTGGTCATCATTAATTCTAGGTTCTTATTTCTAATACTGCTTGTGTGTTACAATCTTCATGTATGTTAAATGTTGGCAGCCTAGAGCTACTGAAATCCCAAACAGCTTAACCATTTATAAATCCTCTATCAAATGTCACAAGTGATGTTACCGACAAAGATCTTGTGAAGCAGTCTTGCCACATTTATTCATTGTAGGTCATCCTGCATCTCTTCTGAATCAATTTGGCTAGATCCTATTCTACACTAACGTTAGCATAACTATGATGATTAATTTCACCCCATGTTTTCCTACTTTGATGGAACATGTGTAGTTCAAATGTTATTATGTCATTTTAGTGAATAAATCATGAATATATTGGGGGAAAATATCTGCAATTCCTTGTGAGTATGCATCAAATACTTGTTGATGTTTGCAGTTCAAAGCATGGTATGTATCAATAAGAATGCTTACTTCATCAAGTCGTCTATCTGTTCCTAGTGCCAATAGATTGTTGTATTCTCTCTCAAGGATCTGTCGTGCCTAAGATTAATCAAACAATGTAAGTAATATAACAGGGGAAAAATCTGCAGGAATTAATTATAATAAGCTGCTCATTTACCTACCTGTGTATTCTGTGTTGGGATCTGCAATAATAAAGCTAAACTACTGTAATCAAAGTTATCATCAAGGGCTATGAGTGATCCATGTACACCACTTTCTAGCACATTGTTTGCATATTCTCGTAGTCCAATTGCTTGTATCCAGCGTATCACTCTGTCATTACTCCATACAAGCACATCTGCAAAAATTAAGAAACATTTCCTTAATGACTGAACTTTCAGAAGTATGAGGATGAAGGGAGACATGGAAAAACAGTCAGCTGTGAGTCCTTTCATAGAACACTCCAACACATACAAAATTCATTACATACACAACTGAAAAGGGGGTGTTCCATGGGACAAACATTCACCACCTCTATAATTAATTCATTGTGCCGCTACAGGTGCAAGGAGGGGGAAATGGTGTATCACCTTGGGGACAGAAAAACCTAAATAAGTAAATGAATACAATTAAAACATTTTGTTTGCCAGTTGGTCAAGCTACCTTGGCTCAGGGCAACAGCTAACCCAATCTCAACCTAACACAGGTGAATGACTATCCTTTATATAACAATCTGTATTACATCAAAAATGTTAATTCAACATGGTATGAATAAATTTATGGGAAAAAAACCAGCAATACTAACATAGAATTTACAATTTTTCAATTGCTAACAATAACATTAGCAATAGCAAGTACATTTCTATACTGCTTATCAGTGAATTACCACTCCCTACGTAGTTTACAATGTGTAAGCCAATTGCCCCCAACAAGCTGGGTACTCATTTTACCGACCTACAATAGGGTGGAAGTCTGAGTGGACTTTGGAGCCCTACCTGGAATCGAACTCATAACCTTGCAGCTGCAGTGCTGGCATGTAGCCACTGTGCCACCGGGGCTCCCTAACAGTAATCTCCACCATCAAAAACATTTTGTGGAAATGGTAACAGGCACATGGCAAAGATTGGTCCACAGCCAACAGCATGTAAAGAGTCAAACCAAAAGAGGCAATGGGGGAACACAATGGAATACTGTGATCTGCATCCTGCTTTGTACATGGTCCCCTGTTTTTGAGGACAGGATACTTTCCTGCCTCTGCCCACCTAGTCAATCCATAAAACAGCAAAATAATTAAAGGAAATTCTAGGGAAATCATATTACCTGCCCTACTGAACTGATTTGCTCTGCTTTAAAGTACAAGTCAATTTTTACACACAATGTAATGTGCCAAGAGAACTCTATCATGACATAATTTGTTTTAGTAAGCTCATTTGGATTTGTATCTGGGAAGACTTGTACATCATACTCAAGTGGTGAAACTACAAGGATTTTGAATCCAACAAGGAAATTTCAGAAGACAAGATATAAGACTCTTCAGTTATTATCTTACCTTTTATTTCATGCTGACTTGCTTCTCTTCTCCTTTCTAGCTCTTTTCTGTCATAATTCAGTTTTTTTAAACACATGATTCCATACTGGAGACTTGTTCTTTATTTAAGAAAAATAACAGGAAGTTACAAAGCAATTAAAAATAAAATACTTTTGAAAATATGAAAAGCTTTGACTAACTTGTTTAGTAAAGACTGTAAAATATTTGTAGCTTGGCGTCAACATAATATAACCTGAGAAAGAATGAATGCATATGCATGTGCACACACATATTTCTTTAAAAAGAGTATTTAGATATAAACATTTGGCTTCACAATATTAACATTCTGTCTTATGCTATGAAGATATACAAACATACCGATGAAAGCTATCCACCATTTTTAAGTGTACACGGAGATCTTTTTTCGTCAAGTGGTCTAACATCCTTGCATCTACCAAGCACTCCATAAAGTAACTTCTGTACTGTGGTAATCCCAGGCTGGGTAGCCACTCATTACCAATCCATTCATGGTTCATGTCACCATAAGCCAGGGTCTATTTTTTTTTTAAAAAAAAGGAAAATATAACTGCTGGCATCAAATATAACCTACAAATATAAAACATACTCAGTTCTCTTAATGTTTATGATTCCTGAGTTGTATTACATAATACTCTGTTTATAAAATCTATGATGTCATTTGAACAGTTCTAATCAATAGGGAATGTGTAGTGTACCAAATGAAAAGGAGGGATGGAAATACATATGAACAAGCATTATATAGACATTTCTTTTTAGTCATGGAAAAGTTCACACCATATGATAAAACATTCCTGCTATCTAATTCAGGAGACGCTACTTCTAAGTAAAATGTGGCCAAAGTATATTCAATAGGTTGCTTCCAATGTAACGCCAACAAAAAAATTGACATTCAAGTAATAGTAGCATAAAAGCTAATAGAAGACTAGCACAATTAGTATGAGTAACACCTTCCAGATAAATACAGCTTTCAAATATATTAATCTGGGAAGATATGTTGAACCTTTTACTAGAGATGAGAGCCAAGCTCTGAAAAAAA
Source organism: Sceloporus undulatus (assembly GCF_019175285.1). Taxonomy (NCBI): domain Eukaryota; kingdom Metazoa; phylum Chordata; class Lepidosauria; order Squamata; family Phrynosomatidae; genus Sceloporus; species Sceloporus undulatus. The sequence goes on along the minus strand of NC_056526.1, from coordinate 50,979,164 downwards.
GCAAAAGGCACAGTAAAAGCTGAAGGTTGTGCATGTGTGTGTCCTGGCTTTCAATATGATCTTATCAGCTACTACCCATGTTTTGTTGCCCAATTTCATGTTTGAAACCAGGCAGTACTTGAAACTACTACATTGTTTTGCCAAACCCTCTCACTCCATCTATTGTGATGGAATGAATGTAGAGTTACTCCATTATCTAACACTAAAAATAGGGAAATCCAATCTGCCACTTTCTTGATTGTCTGGATCAGTCATAGTAGTAGGTAGGGGACAGATACCCAACCATGTCCCTCTGAAAGTCAGTGCACTCACATCACTGAACTGCCTGTTCTTGCAAACTGCTTGTAAGCAAATGAATTCTTGGTACTACAGCCATCTAGGGATCACAGTTGGTATATATTAAACAGTAGCAGGATTGCCAAGAGTTGACATCATCTTGAGGGTGGTTCACATCAACAACAAAGCTAAGAGTTCATGCAGGTGTAATGAAATAGACAAGATCACAATAGCTATTATTCTATGATGCCAGAAAGTTCTGGCTGAGTCTAAAATATAACTAGCAGCATAAAGCCAATTTTACCTTAAAAAGTAGAGACCACTAAGAGATTAATTTCTTATTTTAAGAAAACAAGTATTAAAATCTGACACTGCATTCACATCTGTAAAACACCTGGCAGTTCCTTAGAACCAGGTACTCAGTTACAGTTAGTAACACTGGAGAAGTGGAAAAGTGGAAAAGATTCATACCTGAGCCCAACTGCCTTCCTCATTATCTTTCTGGAATATTGAGAACAGCCACCAGCAAAGCAAGTTAAGGACATAAGAAATACAGCATGAATCAATAAACATACGTCAACCTTCAGGATCAAACTAGATACTAAGGGGAATGCATGCCCTATACATTCTTTGCACAATGACATTTCCTCATGACTGTAAATTAAGCCCAAGCACAAAATAAATAATTTTCAATGCAATTTACACAAGTGAAAACAAACAGATGCATCTAATGTGTAGTCTGACCCTCAATGTCATTCAGAAAGGCAATGGAATCCATTTGCAGTGAGGCTGACTATTAAGTAAGGAATCCTATTAATAAAACTGACCAATTTTTTAAAAAATATTCCTATTGTACCCCACCAAAAAATGTTCCTGCTGGTCCATTTAACCAGTGAAACATGAAGATATGTTTGGACCCTGGCAGAAATGTTCCAAATCATGTTGTTGTGTGCCTTCAAAACATTTCTGACTCAGAGTAACCCTAATCTAAACTGGTTGTGGGCTTTATTTGGAGAGGCAAGATTTACTCAGTGGAGTTTTGCCACTGCCTTCCTCAGAGGCTGAAAGAGTGGGGCTTCCAAAGGTCACTCAGGGGCTGAGTGGGGACTAAACCTTGGTCATCCAGAGTCCTAGTCCAGCACTCTAACATAATGCTGGCTCTATGTAATCACATAAAATATCCAATATAGGAGCAGTCTGAATTCCATTGTAAAATCATTGGTTTCCAATTTTACTACCTTGCATTTCTGGTGAGGAAAGAGTTTTCTATAAATACAATATTATGGGAAATTTATGTCTCAGGAAAAACAGATGCAATTACACTTGGGAAACACAGATGCAATTACACTTGGGAAACTGATGGTGATATTTAACATCTTTGAGAAGTACATTCTGGGATGGCTTCCTAAGAAAATCCACTGTGGGGAAAAAATACATGGATTGGATTTTTTTTAATTGAGATCATTTTTTTTGAAAGAGAATACATAACATTATTTGTTTAGTCTGACACTCCTGTATTTGTTTCCTGAGACCAGAAATAATTATTTTTTCCTCCCTGGATTTTTAAAGTTTTGACAGTTCTTTGTGGATCTGAGGCATAGGTAATACATACCATCTGCTCCACAGGAGTCTGTGTTCAGTGCCTCAACAAAGCCATGCAAAATTGTAATGATGAAATAAAAAGAAGCCTTCCTTTGAAACCCATGTTTGGATAAAGACAGTCAGCCATCAAATCTCTGGGACCAAACAGGGAGTGAGTTGCACTACATTCCTCCCTGACTGCCATGCCACAAGGTATGCTTATTGCATTAGCAACATAGGGATATGATAATGTCATTACACACAACTATCAATGCACATTTGCATGATGCCAGTGCAAATGAATATATAGTACCACAGTACATTTCTAATCTAGCATACTGAATAGAAAGTAACAAGAAAATAAAATGGTCTATGTGATCAAAGTAACAAAAAACACAAAACAAAAATGTTTTTAAACCTTGCAGTTCTACACACGTTTATCTGGTAATAATTCCCATCGCCTATATCAGGGGTAGGCAACCTGCGGCTCGCGGGCCGGATGCGGCCCAGCAAGGCCTTGGGACCGGCCCCAGCCTGGTCCTGCCGTCGATTGCCACCAGGGCCTTTGGGGGGGCAATTGTCTATAGAAGCCTCAGAAACATGCATTTATATTAACATTTTTTTAAAAATCAGCAATTTTTTCACGTGTCCTCCATTTTTTTTAAAAAAAAAAGTGTCTTCCATTTGAAAATTTTGTCCTACATTTGTCCTGGTTTATTTATATATTTAATTTTTTTAAAAAAATTATTTAATTATTTGTTTTTTGGCTTTGGCCCCCCAGTTGTCTGAGGGACAGCAACCCGGCCCCCGGCTCAAAAAGGTTGCCTACCCCTGGCCTATATAAAGACTTGCTTCTAAGAAAACATTTATAGAACTGCTCTGAGCAACTAGGAATTCATGAATTTTGTCAGCAGTCTACAATTCCATTTTCTTTATTTTAGCATATTTTTCTTCTGCAATATTTTATCTTGTTTAAACATTTTCTGGACTTCAAACTGTTACTATCTTTATAGAATATTCTAGGTACCTAGTTAACATAATAAAACACTATAAAATTGTATTGTTGTTACATTGCTCTTTCAGATTTGGTGACAATTCTGAATTTTTGCACCTGACCAAATATTGAAGTTGCTATTAAAACTAACCGTTTTAGCTGGAGCAGCAAGTGTTTCCATTTCTTCATGGGTCACCCAAACATTGCCTGAGGGCTATTGCCAATGCCCACAGGGTGGCAGGTAGAATCCGCATTAGGTAAGCAGTGTTAAAGAAGAAAGGCAGCAACACTGTAAGTTAACAGCATACACCATCACAATGAGCACAACCATGTCCTTGCCTCAGTTGAGCTGCAGCTCGAAACAACTATAGACAAATCTTTTCATCTTCCTCCTCTTTGAAAATGTTGTTTTTGGATTCTAAAGAAATAACTGGTCAGAAGGTCATTTCCAGATACATCTATTAGTATCACCACACCCATTCTTCTCATTCCCCCACTCCAAGTTGTGGAACAATTTCCCAGGGGAAATTTGCTTAGCATCAACACTGTTTAGTTTCCATTGCCAAGTTCAGACCACCTTGTTTTCTCAGGTATTTTAAATCTTTGCTAATGCTGGATGGTATTATTTCTGTACCAGGTGTGCTCCTTGCAGAGAAAGTATGCACAATTTATTGTCTCTCAGGTAGGGCTATGCAATGTATTTGGCCAAACTGGGCTACAGCAAATTGGGCCAATTTATTCTCATCTGTAGCAGCTCCAAATTGGGTCAGATTGGCCCATAAAAGTTCCTGCGTAGAATGGCATAGTCCAAAGCAATTTGGACTGATCCAAAAATCCAGACGGCAAAAATAATCAGGGAAAAGCAGAGCAGTGAATGCATAATCGTATAAGGAAAATACCAAGGTGGTGTGATGCTGAGAGGGAGGAAGAGAGCTGGGCTTTGCTTATTATAGATCAAAGTGACCTTTGTGGCAAGAATCTCAACAACATTCTGCAATCACAGTGTTATAAGGAGGGTCTTAAACATTTTACAGTCATTGCATCTCTTTATTCATTAGCTGGATTTAGCTGTCAGTAGCAAATTGAATAGCTCCTTTTGTTTTCTTTAGTACCCTTGACTAATCCCCTGTTTGCCTTTCTTGTTAATTTGAGTATTAATCTCTTTACTTGGTGTGAGTCTGAGTGTCAACCTCCAAATGGTCCTGGTTATCATTAAGTATAAGATTAGGTTGTCTCCTTTTTCAAAAAGTGGTGTAAAGATTGAAAATATGCTGTAGTAGCATTGTGCCTGCTTGAAGGAATGAGCACTAATAGACTTCCTTACCCTGCTTCTATTTCTATTCTGGAACAATTTAAAAATAATAATGAAAAGACATGTGCTGCTATATTAAAGTCAGCAGATCTAGGCTAGGGAAGTCATTAAGAATGACAACCGTAGGAAACACATATAGAGGGAAAATTAGGTCATCAAATGGGTAATGCAACTTAAGATGGGAGAAAGAAGAAACTATTTAAGATAGTGATGGGTTGGGGTTGGTTATTTATAGATCTCTCAAAAACAGATCTCAAAAATAGCTGTGTGGGCTAAACCCAACATTATGTAACAGATGTTTGCTCTCACATTGCAACTAGGTTTCTGTCTCCCCCTTCAACCTTTCCCATGTTGTTGTTGTTGTTGTTGTTGTCATTATTCCCTCCCAAAACCTCTCCCGTTATGTACTTCAAGAGGAGGTTTGGGAGGCAGGTGTAAGGGAATTAGACTCGCAAGCAGTGCCCATGACACTAGTGGAAGGGTACTGTTGGATTGGGAGGCTGAAGAGGTCTGTATCAAATCTGATCGACATCATATTTTGGATGCTCTGTCATAATAGAAAATACACAGGATTGGCACTTGTGGAATCCATGAGTAGATGGAAAGAATCTCCAGCCTGCTAAACTTATACATGAAGTTACATAAACACATGTGCAAAAGATTAGTGTTTTTGAAATTCTTCTTCGTGGTCTCACAAATGGGGTTATTTGCATCTGTGCAGTGCTTCCTTCTGAACCTTCTAGAGATATAAATAGAGCACTTTAGCTGTAGCCCCACCCACTTCCAGGCAACACTTTCCCTTGGGTTCTGCCTGAAATCCTCAGTTTCTTTTTGTCTGCCATTGCGACAACTTACAAGGAACACCTCTGAACTTTCACTTTCACTTTCTCATGTTTTCTGACCTTGAATTGTTTTTGACTATTCTCTGATATTACAGCTTCTGAGTTTTCCTTCCTGGCTTCTCTTCACCTACAGCACAGTAAACGTTGCCCTCTGATAGGCTTCTCTTGCAAGCAGCCATGTACTTGACTAACTCATTTTAAAAATGCAACACATGTGGTGCCAAAATCCTGGACCGTAATGGGCATGGTCATTGTCTTCTTTGCTTGTAACAGTCTCACCTCTTGAGTACCTTGCAAGGCCTTAACTTTACAGGCATCCAAAACTCGCTCCTCCCAACTGATGTTTCTTCCCTATGAACAGATTTGTCCACTACTGACCATCCCTCAAATCAGTGTTTGCTCAGACCCATCCAACTGCATCGGCATCTGGCACATCTTTCTATGTGGCTCTAAAAAGGTCAATCCAGAATTTGACCGCCAATGTTACTGCCACCAAGAAGCACCTTATGGTTCCAAAACACTCAGTACAGACCAGATTGACACCATCTTCCTTCCATGGTATGGAAAAAGCCTCAGACACATCCTCCATTCTAGGTCACTCCATTGACCTTCAGGATATCACTCATAAGATCAAGAAATGCCATCATGAGAAGAAGAAAAAATGCAAGCATACAGAGGATTTCAGATCCTCCTGTCCACCAGCACTGGATCAGGCCAGATTTGGACATGAGACAAGAACCTCTGTTTCACCCTCCACTTCAGTCATCCATCTGGGCCAAAGCTGTCCTTTGTACATTCAGTGGGATTCTTCCTCAGAGGGAACGATCACTGAAACTCCTTTGGCACTAGAATGCTCCCTGATGCTTGTACCATCGACCAAGGTGGTCCCCTCATCAGCCCACCTGGAGGAGGTTGAACTATGCCCTGTTCTCTCTTCCCCTTGTGGGGGGGGTCTCCATCTTGATCCCATTCTCCAGTAAGAAGGACTCATACACACCCATGATGTGATGACTTGGATCACAGAAGATAGTCTATCTCTCCTCACTATAAGGAGGCACATCATTACTACCTTTCTTGACATTACTCTTCTGCTTACTCCTCAAGCCACTCCTCCCATGATTATAGGGACCATGATTATGGCTCTCATCAGGTCTACTCTACCTACCCATGAGGCCCCTTACCATTGCTATTATGTGGGATAATATCACCAGTGGCACTTTTCTGGAACAGCACAGCACCACTTTTAAGATCAACACCCTAAGGCAGACTGATCTTGTTCTCCACCCCATATTTTCCACTTCTCCTCCCAGCTGTCTGTCTGATATTCTCCACATAGGAAGAGACTTCCAGTTTCAACACAGCATTTTTGAAATTAATCTCCTTCATCATTTCCCTCTTCTGTGAACTGGCAAGGAAAGACACCCCCCCCCCCCCGCTCAAATCTGCAGCCATCCCACCAGAGCTATAGCTGCATCCTCTGCTTTATTGAGAGGTATTCTACTGGAGGACATTTGCAGAGCAACCACCTGGTCACAGCCCTGGTCTCCCACTATAGGGACTGATGCACAATCCAGGGCTTCAGGAGGGCAGTCTCCTCTTTGGCATGACTCTCAACTTCATCTATTCAGCTGTCTATGGCATGACAGTCCTTCCTTGGTGAGTTACTTGCTAGTCTCCCATTTGTATGAGTCACATACAGCAATAGAAATAGCATGTACATTTCTATACTGCTTATCAGTGAACTCAGCACTCTCTAAGCAGTTTACAATCTATACGACCATTGCCCCCAACAAACTGGGTACTCATTTTACCAGCCTATGAAAGGATGAAAGACTGAGTCAACCTTGGAAACCTGGGATAAAACTCACAACCTTGTGGCTACAGTATCAGCATTTAACCACTGCACCTCCAGGGCCCTTGTGCCAGAGACCATGAAGAAGGAGAACAGTTTGCTTACCTGTAACTGTAGTTTTTTGAGTGGAAATCTGTGAACTCACACAAACCCACCATCCTCCCCTCATTATGTCCTGCCTGTCCTTGAGTCCTCAGGTGCTGTGACAGTGACATTCATAGAACTGAGGGTTTCAGGCAAGAACCGAAGGATAGGGCTGACCTGAAGTGGTGACAGCTACAGCCAGAATTCTCTATATCTCTGAAAGGTTCCAAATGAAGCACTGTGCAGGCACAGATAATCCCATTTGTGTGAGTTCATAGATGACCACTTCAAGAACTACAGTTACAGGTAAACTATCTGTCCTTTTTGGTACTTCAGTGTGGAATTCCACATCCATCATTGCCTTGCTCTTGAGTTAATTCTTCTCTGTCCTCTTTTATGTCACCCCTGTCTCCTTCTCACTATATAGTTGTCACTGATAATTTGCCTAATGCAAAATTAAAAATGCATTTCAATTTTTATGGGAAAAATGATAAATATAAAATTAAATTTCTGTTTGTAACAGCATCATGTGAAAATGTCTGGATGGATCTTCACCAAATTTGGGGAGCATGTTTTGAATAGGCTAGGTGAGGCACACACAAAACACACTAGGAAATGACTAGGAGCATCCTATCTTTTCATTAGACTAAAGGGGGAAGGGACAGACAGCCCTGAAGGGGTGGCTTGAAGCCGCCTCTTCCAAAGGTGGATTGGGGCTGTAGCAAACACATGCCACAGCCCCAATCCGCCCTGAAGGTGGCCGAAAAAGGAGTGACAGAGATCTGCTCCTTTTTCGGCTGGCAAAAATCCGGCTTTTCTTGCCCCTAGAGATGAACTGATTGAAAGCTGAACATTCAGCCTTCTTAATTAATGGAGTGGAAGAACCACATTTATTTCATGCTCCCAATGAAACCCTACTGGATCTAAGGTACCAGAAAAGGCCTGCTTTTGGCCATTGCTTCTGCTTCACCTACTGCTTTAAAATGTATATAGTACTTTTAAAATAATCCCTGCCTCCACTCATGGGCCACGTATTATACCTGGGGTATCATATCATTGTGCTTAATTATTTCATCCACCTGCAACCTTACAGTGTCTTCAGATATGGACTCCTCTAGCAAAACATTCAGACTCTTGCTCTCACATGGATTCTAGCAACATCCTTGTGCATGTCATGATTATCTCCACTTCTTTTGGTGCCATAATTGCACCCATAGATACTGACAGTAAAGGTCAGTAACAGTTGAGATACCACCATACAAACTCTGTTTTCCCCCTTTGTCCATATACTGCTCTCCAGTTCAATGAAACAATGGAGGCTGCTGCTTCTGCCTGCCTCAATAATAAGAGAGTCTGTGGCCATATACAAACCATAATGAGGAAACCTCTGTGCCTGCATGCTTCTACTTCCATTTGTCTCAGAAACAGAACTGAGATTAGAGGTTGCTACTCCCAACTGCTTGAATGAGAGAAAATGAGCAATCTGCAGAGGCTTAAAGAAGAAACTGACTATTGTGACCACATGCTGACATTGTCTGCCTCAAGAAAGAGTGGTCCTTGTGACCTCATGTTGATGCTGCCTACCAGACTGATTGACTTAGATGCTCATGTTCATCGGAAAAAGAGAGAAAACTAGGCAGTATGTTCATCCATAGCCTCTCACTTTCAAGAAAGGAGGGAACAATTTGGGTATTGGGCATTGTATGACTTCTTTTTAAATGTAAGCTGCCTCAATTGTCTTTTGACAGAGAGGTGGGGTAAAAAAATAAAGCTTTATTTATTTATTTATTTATTTATTTAAAGAGATTCCTTGAATTCCAGACTGGACAAGGGTTTATTTATTTCCTGCCTCAGTTTCTCCACACCTCAAAACCCATTTCACCTCTCTTCAAGCAGGCACTACAGATCAACAATGTTAGAGGATGACTGCCCTCTAATTAGTACTGGCTACCAGCGATAGTATTTTTCTGTGCTATGTCTGCCCACTAATTTTCTTTGACAATTGCCCACAGCTAAAGAGTTAGCAGCCACTGTTTGGAAAATAAAAGGTATAAGTTTGAGAAGTACAGAAGCTATTCTCATAGAGAACAATGGAAAAACAAGATTACAATATACATCCATACTATCTTGCTTTAACTATTTGCACACCAAGAGATTTTGACCATGTTATTGCCTGGTGGAAGGACTTTACATAAAGAATTCCAATATTAAAGGCTAGTTAGTTTAAAGTTTGTTTTGGCAAAAGGGTTAGCTAGGAAGCATTACTGGAAACAAATTAGGCTTCTCTCCCTCTTGGAACATGTAGAGTAGAGTGTTTGATGTCACACTAGTGACATTAAATGATGGCATTTTAATGGTTGAAGAATGATCAATAAGGCCTCTGTTAAGGCTCTCAGGTGCTGGATTTTTTTTAAATGTACTTAAATATTTCTAACCCATACAATATCAGCAGCCACAAGGCTTGGAACAAACAGACTAGCCTTGCATGTCTAAAAATGCTTTCCAGACATGATGGCTGAATGGCACCTTCAAGTTCAGAGGCAATAAGGCCACAGGATACCCACAGCTGTAGAGTAACAGTTCAAAAGGATTATTGCTTTCTTCAATGTTCTCCTCATGGGCATCCAAGAGACATGTAGTTGGTTGTGAGAAAAACAAAATGCTTAACTGGATGGACTTTCTATCAGATCCAGAAGGGTTCTTCACTGGTTATTCCAAGTTAGATGAAACGACTTACCGTTCTAGATGTTGGAGGGGCTGAGGGACTTGTGAGTGATACCATCTCCTGGATTGCCAAACGGAGCTTTAAGCGATGGAGAGGGTTGCTGATTCCAATTTCCCTCTGAATTTCAGTATCTGACAATGCAGACATAATTGCTCCACTTTTCACATTTGCCCGGCATGCAGCAACATACCATGCAGGCATTCCCAGCCACAACTGTGGAGAAAGGAAGGGAGGTAAATGACAAAATCAATTACAGCCTCATCAAACTGTGGAAATTTTTGGACTGAGCTCAAATGGAGGGCACATTTTGTAAACACCCCTCCTGCCCAATGAAATTCAGATACCTATTTCAAGTAAATGGGGGAATCTGGGAGCATTTTGTTAAGAACTTTAGAAAGTGGCAGAAAGAAACATGCTTCCTGCTATACATACAGGCACACCACCCCACTGCCAGCCCAGAGCCTTCACAAGTTATTCTTTTTGGATACCCCCCCCCCCAGACTCCACCTACAGCACAGGGAATTCTGTGAGTTGTAAACCTCAATCCAACTGCTTGTCCAACTAGAGCAACTCTATTCAATCAATGGAATTAAATCTAGGTGTTAACTTACTAAATCACCATTGACTGTAGCTGGGACTAATGGCTGAATTTTGTTCATGGTTCACAGAAGGAATTTTTCCAAGTTCTACATAAGCCTCATTATCTGGCATCCAGTGTTCCACTGTAATAGTCTTCCTAGCAGTTCCCCAACCTTCTTAATATTCAGGATAGACTTGTTTTTCTTCTAAAGTAGTTGCATTAAAAAACAACAACAATGCATAACCCATTTTACAGCCACTGTTCCCAAGGAGGTGCCAACTCTCAGGCATGCCTATATTTTTACTAATCTGTTCAAGGTTCAGATACGGCTGGCTGGTTCTCAGGTCTGAATGAATGAACTCTGTAAGTACTGTAACATTTCACTTAACAGGACTGAGGATCATCTGGGAGGCATGTGCTATTGCTTTTCATCTGTGATAAGTAATCTGTTTAGTATTTTCGCTAATAATGAAATTAAAAAGTAGAAAGCGACACAGAGATAGCAGCTTTACTATAGACTTATCAGGAGTTAGATTCAATGATGCTCAGTACCTATTATACATATATTGTTCTAACAATATGTATACAAAGATGCATAGCTGACTCTTTTGGTGGCACGATTGCACATTCTATCAGAAGCTACAAGCAGCTCATAGCATATTGAAGTTTTTTATCCAGACATGTGAGAGAGGCCTTGACACTATAGTGGGCTGATATGCAAATTCACCTCTGAACTGGTCCAAACAGTGCCACTGGGCTGAACTTCAAGTAAGACTACTGCTAGTAAAAATTAAAAGTAAAAATTCAGAACCACTAGTAAAATGAACTGCTGTACTCCCTAGGTCTTCAGATTAGACTTAACTTGCTCCATGATTTTAGAAAGGTTTTACCATATTTTTTGTCACTCCAGTTCTACAAAGGAGAGAACATGAGAACTTGCTGATTTGTGGAATAGCACATCATTAAAAAATATGGGTGATTTTTGGTATCAAATGCAAGGCTTTTATTATTTTTTCTGAACAGAAAATGTGATATTGCTGTTAAAATTATTTGCAATGTTTTATTTGCAATCCAGCAATAAATTAACAAACACATTTTCTATGTTCTTTTTCAAACATTTTTTCAGACTAAGTGAAGAAATTATTGCTACAATTTGAAATATCCCCATACATCCAAAAGGTCTTCCTAGGGCTTACCTCTAGCCATGCAACCACTGTAGGCCCATCCCATTGTGCAAAAGGCAACCCCTTCCTCCGAGCCTCTTCCAGAAGTTCATGCCTAAAAATGTGCCACAAATTATTAAAGCATGCACTGTTACCTAGAAATCTTCAAGCGCAATTATATTGTAGCATACTCTGTCAATGATACTGAATATTGGCTTTCTTCAATCATCCATTAACCTTGTTAACTGTTCAGGTAGAGAGAATGTTACCTTCTATGTTGAGAATATTGGCAAATATTCTACAGTTTGATTTTATCCTGCAATCCAGCAATAAATTAACAAACACATTTTCTATGTTCTTTTTCAAACATTTTTTCAGACTAAGTGAAGAAATTATTGCTACATTTTGAAATAAATTGTTATAAAGATTTGAGAAAGATTGACCAATTATGTCCCTCATATTTGTCCGTGGTACCAGGAAAAACAACAACAACCCAAAAGCAAGTTGTCTAAGTGGATATGATGAGATTTGGAGTTCTAAAAGCTCCTTACTAGAAAGAATGAATTTTCATTGCTTGTCCAACAAGTTATCACACTTGAAATCTGCCTTTTCCAAAAGAAAAAAAAGGAACTCAGTTGTTTCACATTATTCAATGTCATTATGGGGTGAATGGGGAGAGAAGTGCTGCATCTTGGGGAAAGTATTTTCATACACCATAAAGTTTTGTTAAATCAATAGCTTTAAAATTTTAAAGACGCTACAGCTTGCAGGCAAGTTTCAACAAAGCTATACATTTTTCTGTTCATGAAATGGTGGTTGTACAGATGAAAAGGAGAACACATCACTTGGCTGGAATGGGGAGCACACATGTGCCACTATTACTTTTAGAAACTGAGTGCTTGGCCCTTCCTGCTCAAACTGCTTCAGGGTATTTTTCCAAAACAAAATTGGCTGCATGTTTTCAAGTGCTTTTCTTTGTATTCAGGATCAGTGATTTATACATGCTGATGATCACTGAAAGAAGTTCAATATAAGATTGATAGTTTTTTCATTAATACAAAAAGATAACAGCTTTCAAAATTTGTCTTTCTATGCACAAGCGAGGAAGCTGCAGAAATGGATATATAATCACTCAATGACATGGCTTAATCTGAATCTTGCGAAACCAATTCTGATTTTCTCCAAATCAGTGACCGGCTCTTTACACCTAAAGGACATCTGTATACCAAGATTTAACCTCTTTGTGATAAAATATTCTAACCAAATTTACTAAACCAGATTAGTAACTATTTCATAAGCTACTGAAGTTCAAAACATTTTCCTATTGTACTTTCCTAGGAGTTTTAATAAGTTGAAGGTTCAGAAGTCAAGACATTGCTACTGTTACTGCTTTTATTTTGTTTTTCTAAATACAGTAATTAAAGTTCACAGTCCTCTATTGTATTCCATGCAAACAATCAGGAGTCCAATTTTTGTCTTCTTATATGCCTCATTAGCACTGGCTTTCCTAACCTTTACATCCCTCACCACTTAAAAAGTTATTATATCATTCCAAACTGCAGTAAGATTGATATGCACAAAATAAAACACACTGACAAAAAGGTCATCAATTAACTACAACTGGTATTATTTAACCTATAAAGTGGAGAAGAGCTGACATGTTTAGATAGATGATCACCCAAGAATTACATTTGTGGCATTCTGACCCCAATTTATATGTGATATGAATCACCAGAGGTATCTTATTACATTAAAATACATTTGCTGTGCATACTAATCCACAAGCACATAGCAATTGGATCTTTCAGCACATCCACCTGGGCTGCTGTTTGCTGGCATGCTAACATTACATGCATCATGGTCAAATAGACACAGTAAATGTGACATGCACTATGGGAAATTTTTTAAAATGTGCAGGGAAGCCGGTCAGTGGCCAAAGAAGCTGGTAATGAGGCTGGGCTGGGGATTTGGGGGCCAGGAGAAGCCAGAGACGGGGCGGGCAATCAAGCTGCTCGCCACCATTTGCCGATTCCTGGAACCAGTGCAAACATAGTGGGAACTACGTTTTTTCAGAACCAGTTTCAGGAATCGGTTCAAGAAACGGATTTACCGGTAAGTGGGAATGGGCCCTAACACTATTTCATAAATGATCTTAGTTTTTCAGTGACAAGTCCAGTAAACAAAGGACCTACAACAGTATTATGTGCATATGTTAAAGCAAGAACTGTAACACATTCAGTGAAAGACCAATGAAAAAGAATAATCTATCATATTCATAGAGAATGTTATTTTGAAACAATGGTGTTAAACTGTGTTTAGTTTCCATGCCATTGCCTTTAAGCTACATTCTTGCATTCTGGCAGCTATTTCCTTTCTAATGCCATCAAGATGCGTTAGACTGCACCTCCCATTAACCTCTTATCAAGAAAATTTAATTGACCTCTGAATGGCATGCTTCATACAATGGACTAAATCCACATGTTAATGTTAAATAGAGTAGATCCTACTGCATCAAATGGACTTAAATAAGTGTTGATTTAATGTGTCCCATTCATTCACTAGGTTTATTCTAGATGAAACTAACAAGTGGATGTAGTTCCCAATCAAATTAGCCAATTGAGGATAGTGCTATTTAACCTTTTAAATATAAAATCTAAACAAGGATCTAATCCAGTTTAAGGTCACCACTGAATTGGCCCAAAACTCTGTATAATCCATTGTCTTCATTGAATTTTTTCCCCTACCAGGTAGATTATGAATTATGTATAACAGCAATTCCTTGCTTGCACAGAATATATTCCTGCATTAATTTATGGCAAAACAAAGAAATCAACGAAAAGCTAATTAAAAACTAGATTTAAAAGTTTTTAGATATCAGCGGTGGAGAAGTTTTATTATAGCTTGCTTAAATAATGTTGCTTAAGCCCTTGTTTAAGTACATGGGCTTCTGGGTAGTGAAAGTTAATGCTTTCACCAAATGCATACATTAGGTAAATGAAACAGCATTTGGAATGCTGAGCAGCCACTAGAAATAGAAAACATAACTTTGAATTATAATAAGAATGAAGAGGTGTTCAAAATATACCACCATCATGGTAATGAATGAACCAATCTGCATAATACATGGTTTCACAATTTATACAAGGTTTCCAAGATACAATTATTGACCACCTACTGTTTTCAAATATATTAAACCATATTAAATCCAGACTTGATTATAGCATTGTAGTAATACATTTTAACATAAAATCTGAAATAAATACCTTAAAGGTTCCCAACCCAAAGGGGCTCCTCACAATCCTACCTTTTTTTTAATCATGAAGATGTCAAATATCTGTCTCTTAAACTGTGGAGTTGCCTGCTACATTTTAAAATAATTTTCACTAGGGTTTATGCCCAGGTAAATTAGCCTGAATTATTTTAGCAAAACTCAGAAGAGTAATAAAAATATATTCTCAAATTTGCAACTTAAGTGAACTGGTAAGAAATGAAACTATAAATGGAAAAATTAATACAAAATCCTGTTGTTCTATATATATTGCTCATATAGAACAAGTGAATGAATAAATGAATGAGTGGAACACTGGATCCATTTCACAAAGTCACAAGGCTTTTGTAATTTATTTCAGTAGATCTAGAATTTCACTCACTTCATTTAAATATATATATTAGTATACCAATAGGCTGAGAACAAACAAAATGTTGTCTAATTCAGAATGATTTAAAGTTCAGTTTTGGTTCAATTCTCAATAGATATCTGCAAATTAAAGTGGTTATAAATATATATAAATAAAATAATTAAAGAAGAGAAAATAAAAGAAGAATCCAAAAACATGGTGCTGAAAATGAGTATGATCAGCAACCATTGTGGTTTAACTTACCCAGATGTGCTTTTCATGAGATGAAGAGAGATGAATGGAAAAGAAAAGCACACAAATATTAATGAATATATGTTAATCCGTAAAAGAAATCATATGGTAGAGTAAAAAAATTAAAGAAGCAGCATAGTATGTGGCTTTTTTAAAAAACTAAAAGAAATGTCTGTCTCTTTCTCTCTCTCTCTCTCTCTCTCTCTGTCTGTCTTTCTCTCTCTGGCCAAACCAAATCTATAGCCCTGTACAAGTTTAACACCTTTTACACAGTATTAATTTCTCAATAAACATGGTTACTGTTATGTCCCTGATAGCATGAATTATTCAGGTCTGAATATACTGAATGTTGAAGGCACAAAATGGTTACAATTAAAATATAAGTAGACATATATCCACCTTCCCTACAGTTAATACTAATTGCCATGTCAGCTCTCTGAATCATTATGTGAAACATCATTATAGTTTCTCAATTACTTATTTTAAATGATTTCTTATCCCCATTGAAGGCATCCCATTTATTTCTTTTAAAAACATCATAGTACTTTTTCATCAATGATGATGAAACTGGTGTACAAGCCAGGAAAGAGGTATAATAATTTGGAAAACATAATATACATGCCCATGCCTTCCACAAAAACAGGACACTTCCTGTATTAGCCCTTAGCAGCACACTCTCCCACTATAGTGAATATCAAAGTGCAGAGGAGGAAATCCAAGCAGTATCATGGTGCAGCAAAAGGGTAAAATTCCTGACTCTCACAAAGTAGAGTCCTTAACTGGCTTGGCTCTCCACCCTTTATGCAAGCAACTTATTTATTTTTTTAAAAAAATCAGACTCACCAGTCCAAACCATGCAATTTGGTCCTGAGTCACATTTTATGATCTTTAATATGAAGGATACACTGCCTGTGGTGGGAAATTCTGATGGAATGAACTGGCTTTTCAAGATGCAGGCACTGATATGAACTGAAGGATGGGTCATAAATGGACCATACATACCAGAGTTCAAGGGGGATAAATATGGCAACAGTATGACGCAGTGGGGAAAGTGTGGACTGCAGGCTAGACAAGGGACCTTATCGCACACACAATTTCCGTCAGGCAAAAATCATGCCAGTCAGGACTGGATCTGAACGGGTGCGCGCCGGGGGACGGAACAGGGCCTCTTGGAGGACGTATTCATGTGCGATAAACTCCATTTTCTGCAGCACACGCGTGCACACGAGCGTCCTCCTTCCATCCCCAGAATGTTTAAAATTGTGTGTGCGATAAGGTTCAAGGCCTCCAGGTTCTTTTGTGTGACCCCATATCACCTTTGAAGGTCTCCTCTAATTCTACGTTTTCTGCTAAAAATATAAAGCTGTTTTGCTACTTCCAGAGGGTTCCAGGAACTAAGAACTAAGAACTTGTGCATTTTTGGGTCAGTATGCCTCCTCAAACCTCTTAAAAGCTCCAAGAAATGCAAAGAAAGAGAAAAGAAGAAAAGAAATTGGAAATTGACTGGAAGCTACTTTGGGTTTTCATTTATTTGGTTTTTAAATTATTTTTTTCCAGATATGTGAAGTATTCAGTGATGGAAAATCAGCTCTTGGGGCTTCCTATACCTACAACAGAAACTTTATATCTAGAAGCACTAAACTACCAGTGTTGAGGGCAGATATCTATGTTCTTCCTCCTTGTGAGTTCTTGATGGCTGACTGAGATGGAGTGAACTTGTGAAATGAGATGAACCTTTGATATGCTGCTACACAGCTGTTCTTAGGTTCTCATTGACAGGTCATATGGATTACTATCCTTTTACTCCAATGCAGCTCTCACCAATTTAATGCCTTCATAAGTGGTGGCTGGAAGATTATGAGAATTGTGCATGTCTGGAAAGCACCATATTGAGGAAAATTACTCTAATGTAGATTTATTTTATGAAAAACTTTGGGGCCCTTCTGATTCTTGCAAGAATTGGATGGGACTGAACATTTCCTTTTAGTGACGTAGCAAAGATTTGAAAGTTTGACAATGCATTTGCAATTACTGCTTGGGTATATAATAAATTCATTTTTCCTGGCTTCACCATGAGTGTGTCTACAGTACAAAAGTATAGTAGTTTGCTACCACTTTAATGGCCTGGCACCATGGGGTGAAACAGATGGTCCAACTGAAGTGGCTTTCAATCTCTTTGGAGGCATGCTGATTAAATGATGCATGCCTCCAAAGTGGTCAGAAGCTGTGCCGAAGCCACGCTCCAGTCCTTAGGAGCAGGAGGCAGGATAATCCAACTCCTGATGGCACTGGTCAGCCCTTGCGTGCACAGCCTCCCTAGGGAGTGGGCCATGCAGACAGCAGAGTCCGAATCTGTTTCCAGCCAAAGCAGACTCAGACTACTCTTTCGTGCCCATCTGCTCTAGCTCCATGTTATAGAATCCTGGGACTTATAGTTTGGTGACATATGTAGAATTATCAGATACAGAACTCTAGTCCACTCCCCTGAATCACAGCTCTCATATTTTTAGCAAAGGGACTAAGGATTAAATCAGTTTATTCTGTGATTTACAGGCGGTTTACAGACTGCCAAATAGTACGTATACAATACGTACTAGGGTTAGGAAGGGGCGGTGCTTCCGCACCCCCCTAACCCTAGTACGTATTGAATACGTACAAGATGGCGGCGCCCTGTTCATACGGGCGCCGCCATCTTTACGTACTGGACGCACAGCGTCCAGACGTGTCGCGCCGCTTGTGACGTAGCGAGCGCGCCCCGCGACGCTAAAAGAAGCTCCATTTTGGAGCTTCTTTTTTCGGGCGGGAGTCGGGCCCGTCTGAAGGCTCCGGCTCCCCCGCGGACCCTATTGGCGGCGGCGGCAGACCACCGCAAAGCGGCGGTCCTGTACCCCGCCACAGAGCACTAAAAGTACAGCTTATTTTCCCCTTTGGAGTGTGGGCAGGAAGTGAGGTGTTATGACAGCTGCACCATCCTATAACTACTTTAGTAGAGAGGGTTCAGTGTGTCAAAGCAGGAACGCTATTAACATATCAAGAGTTCTTAAGAACCTTTATACAAATGAGAAGCAAATAGAAATTTCATGTCAATAGGCAGTGGCCAATAAAGGACAGCTAAAAATTATGAAAAGTCATAAGATAATTATGTATTTTTAAGAATTAAAAAAAGCATGCTCCTTTATTGGCTATTCTAATGGTTTATTTTAGGAATAAGGCTAAGAGAAAATGTAGGTGACTAGTAATTGTTCATAGCTTATTGTCTTTGATTCAATTCTGATTTTCAAAAAAATTGCATTTAATTGCTAGGGTAATTAAAACCAACAATTTGTGTATGATAATAGGAAAAAAATTAACTATGAACAAGATAAACCAGTACAATTAAATACTTGACTAAATAGAGAAAACAGAAAAAAATTAACTATGAACCAGATAAACCAGTATAATTAAATACTCGACTAAATAGAGAAAAACAATGGCACAACAAAGGATGATGAAATTTGAGAAAATAAGGTTCTTCATTCAGATTGCCTCACACCATCACATACTGCGACATCAGAAATTATTAGCAGTAATACAGTAGCTGTTTTTCTAATGTCTGCCCTTTATGAAAGAGATATATACTTGGGAAAGCTGAACCCCTTCCAGAGCATGAAAAGCTTTTTTTAAATGTAATTAGTTATTGTCCTTCCATACCAAGTCACAAGTAGCTAGTAACAATCACAAATTGCAAAAAGTAATATTTTACATTGCTGGTCTTAAAGGCAACTAAAAGTTATGTTAGTTACTTTTAAAAATTTGAATGCATCAATACAAGTTGCAGAATGAGTCACCAACTGAATGGTGTGATAGTTTACTATTCAGTAAGGCCATATTATGACTACAATAAATGGAACCAACTATAGTAGGAGGCAAGTAGCTTCTTCTGAAGGAATACTCCATAAAGGCTCTATTACATGAGTATTCATGACTTAGCATTCTAAGTCATTATGAATTTCCTGAGTTAGAAAAGTACTCACAATGATAACACTGGACATGAGCAAAGGCATCACATGACAACTGTGTACATCACATGACAAGTGTAATATTCAGACCAGACCTACATTACATATGCATCTCAAAGGAAACAAGAACCATGGCATCAAGAATTAATCTACAAAATGCAAATAGCTAACACAGAATCCAACCCAATTCTAGGCCATTTTAAGGCATTTTTTGTTCTATTCTCTGTTAATGCACCATCTTATTTGACTATTGCAAAACAGAATTCAAAAAGCAAATCCTTGCTTAATTTTTTAAGGAGTTTCTAATTTCTTTTTTTATTCACGGATAAATAGTCAGGGAAATTGTCAAGGATAAAAGTCAGGGAAATTGGTGGGCATATGTATGAAGTGAAAGCCAGTGATATCCCCTTTACTACATCTCTATGGAATCTTCTTGTCAATGCATTTGAAACTCTAGGCCCAACCCCCCCCCCCAAAAAAAAGATCAGATTATGCATGCCCCCAAAGTGGCTGGAAGGCACTCCAATGCCACCCCCTTTTCAATGGACCAGATCAAAAAGGACTCTGGCTCCAGAGGTATATCAAAATTTTCTTTCTTTTAGTACTAGTGCTTGCACTGCAGTGAGATTGTGAATTGCTCCTGGTTAAATGCTGAAAAACAAATTGGCTCTTTCTTTCTGCTGTTTGTGTCACATGCAGGGTTATAAATGTAACTGGTGTTCTCCTATGATTACTCCACAGAATTCTGTCTCTAAATTTGTGGTTCTTAATTAATTTTGGGATCATGGACCCCTTTGAGAATGAAAGTTATGCATCCTCCCCATAAAAGGGCACAGAAATACAAAGAAACAGGAAAAATAATGGTGGGCATCATATATTTACTATCCAACTAGTTCATGGACCCTCTGAAGCCATACTCTAAATAGAACATGGTTGTGTCATCTTGGGAATGGGCAAAGAATTCAGGGGAAACCAACACAGATAGGCATGCTTTATGATAAGACGGCATGGCTAAAGAAAAGGGTACCCAAGTATACATGCTTGCTTGTAAATAAGACTTGAAATAACTGACATTAAAAACAGAGTAGTTTTCATAAGTAAAAGAAACAATGAAGATACTGTATGGAGAACTGTGATGAGAGATGAGTTCTATGCACCTAAAACAACAAGCCAGCACTTTGGAAACAAAACATGTCATAAATGAGAATTACTGTTGGATCACTTGTCAGAGGACCTGCCTTTCCTGGCACTCTAAAGCTGTATATGCCAATCTTTGCAGCTAGACTAAACAAACAAATCAAATCTAGCCTCTAGGGGTAGAGGGGGTAAAGATATTTCAAATTAAATGGGAAACCATTCTACCTATGCTTCTACATTTTCTGAAAACCTTCACAAAAACAAAACAAAAAACAAAACAAAACAAAACAAAACCAAAAACCAAAATAACAACAATGTTGAGTTCCCTATGCATCAATACTTTAAACTTTAGCCAGTTGTTGAATAAATATATATGCTGTAAATAAATGTTGCTTTTTATTCTACTCACTACACTAGTAGATCTTCCATATATTGGTATATGTTATCCTGCTGGTAGGAAGAAGCAGAATTGTCATAAGCTCTTTCTGTAGCTCAGTGACAATCCTGCATTTTAGCCCATGCAGGTGCTGCTCCACCGCCCCCCGCCCCCCCGTGGGAGTTCCTCGGGGCTGTGCCGGTGCTCCTCATGGCAGCACAGGAGCTCCTCGGGGCCATGCCGTCTCTCCTTGGGCCTGCACTGCTGCTGCTTGTGGTCATGGCTCAGGCCCTTGGGGGCATGGCTCTGGCCCTCACAGATGTCCTTCTGGCCTGTGCAGGCACTCTCATGCACCCCCACCCCAAAAACCCCACCAGAAGTTCTGCCCACCTGCACCAGGTGTCACGTGCTGTAGGAACGCTACTGCTTAAGTGCACTGACAAGCTGTATAGAAATGTACTTGCTATTGCTATTGCTAAATTGTGTACCATCTAAGCCTAAGAGATCTAGCGAAATTGAAAATTGCTATGCATATGACATTTGAATGATCATATAACGGTATTACTCAACCTTAAACTCATGAATCACACAATTACATTTGGTTTCTGTGGAATGGACAAAATGTTGGAGAAGCCAGGAGTACACTTCTGTGTGATAAGAGTTTAGAAAAATTAAGGTTTGGACTACAATTCTCAAAATCTCCAACCAGGATGGTTTTAATCTGGTTTCAGTCCTGGCTATGGGACCATATTGGTCACCTTGGTAATGATCTACACCAAGAACTAGACAGGGGGAGTGTGCTCCCTGTTGGTTCTGCTGGACTTTTTGGTAGCTTTCAATATCATCAAACATGATATTCTTCTGGAATACCTTATTTGGATGGAACTTGGAGGCACTGTTTTCAGTGGCTTTGTTCTTTCCTTGAAGCTAGGAGCAAACCTAGAAGCTGGGAGACTCCAGTTCAACCCCTTAGCCATTGGCCTGTGGGGGTCTCTCAGAGTTAAGTTCTATTTTTCATGTTATTTAACATATACACGAAACTGCTGGGAGTGGTAAATCTAATCTACAGTGCAGAAATAGTGCAGTTTGACACCACTTTAATGGCCATGGCTCAATGATATGGAATTTCCAGGATCTCTGGTTTCATGAGATATTTAGCCTTCTCTGTCAAAGAGTTCTGGCACCAAAACAAACATGACAACAAACAGTACTCTAAAACAACAACAAATAAAAATAATATCAGAGACAATAAATCCTCAAATGTGGTTATTTCACTGAGAAAGCAGAAATTAAAACGTAACCCAAAGTAATGCCCTGGAAATTATAGACAAAAGGAGCATTCAGAGATCTTGGAATACATCTTTCCATAAAAATTTAGATATGATTGGGGGATGTCTAGAAACCAAGTCCTTCTGGATGTATTCAATAAGTGGATGCCAAATCATGTGGAATGTCAATCCAGAGTGTAAGCCGCTTGCTCTGTAATTACTGTCTGCAATTTTCTCCATTAGCCACAGGTCCCAAAGTCTAGTCCACCATATTCAGCTTTCCAGTTTTTCAATTCTTAAATATATCAAGACTGGCAACAGCCAAAATGAAACCAATAAGTTTGCAGGGCTTTATTTTCACCCATAAAAAAGGAAAACAGGAGCAGGAGTGGTTTCTTAGGGATCTTTTAGATTAGCTGCAAGATTTCTATCCAGTATTCACACACTAAGGGACAATCCAACCACACATGTACATAGGTTCCCCTACCATCACAACCCCTCCAACAATTTGGATCGGCATTGGTAGACATACGGGCCAGTTTGACTAGGATAAGATACCATCCATGAACCAACTTAATAGTATTCTTTTTAATTGCAATGGACT
The DNA here is from genome assembly GCF_019175285.1 of Sceloporus undulatus. Classification (NCBI taxonomy): domain Eukaryota; kingdom Metazoa; phylum Chordata; class Lepidosauria; order Squamata; family Phrynosomatidae; genus Sceloporus; species Sceloporus undulatus. Next base: position 50,956,503 of record NC_056526.1, on the reverse strand, counting down.
TAGTTTTAAATCGGAAGTGACTCTACATATTTTCCCAGGTCCTACTATCTACTGAAAGGGAAAATTCCACTTCCCACCCTGCCTTACAAAGAGTCGACTTCTCAAATGCTTCTTCTTTTAGACAGTTGTATATGAGCGCTACTTGTCCTTTGGAATAGATAACCGGAGAAACACGCTTTTTTAAAAAAAGTAAGTGGACAAGGATATTCCTGAACCTAGAGCAGTTTCTTTAAAAATAATTGTATTTGTATTATTTGATACCAGTTCTGATGGCCAAAGCAATTAAATTGATGTCCAACTGCATTATTTTTGCAGTGCAGATTAGGCTGCATTCTGGAGTTTTAATGTTCTGTGCCATCAGTATGCAGATGACAGTCAGTTCTATTTCTGCTTTCCACCACAATCCAGAGAAACTGTTTTAGTCCTAATCTGATACCTGACATTAGTAACAGACTGGATGAGGATTAACAAATTGAATTTAATCCAGACAAGATGGAGGTGCCTCTGATCAACTGAAAGGCAGATCAGGTCCCCAGGTTGAGTGCACCCATGAATTCAACCTGGAACCTGGAAGCTCATGTTTTGGTGGTGGCCAGGAGTGCATCTGCACAGTTAAAAGCTTGTATGCCAGCTGCATCTGTTCTCTGAAACATTAGATCTGATCATGGTGACACATACCTTATTTACATCCCAGATGGATTATTATTTAACTGGTAGACCTTAATGCAGATTGCTAATGGATCATGTACAGGGAAAACACAACTCCCTTTTTGCACAGCTCTATTGGCTGCCAGTCCATTTCCAGGAATAATTTTAAAAGGTGATTTTGACCCGGAAAACCCTATATGGCTCAGTATTTGAAGGGTTATATTTTCCCTTACAAATCTCTGTGTTTTGAGATTTGCTGAGGAGGCCCTTCTTTCTGTTCCACAACCCTCACAGGTACACTTGGTGCAAACATGGGAGAGGGCCTTCTGGAACCCTTCCCAGAAAGGTCAGACTGGCACCCTTTCTACTCTGTTTTCACAAACTGGTAAAGACCTTTCTGTTTTGACAGGCCTTTGAGGACTGATTGTTTAGGTGGGCCTTCTACAATGTGCTGGATTTACTAATTGTTATTTTTAATGTGCTGTTGCATTTTTATGATTTATATTCTTAACTGGTTTTATTTTTTTATATAGTTTAATCACTTTTTTAAATTTTGTATTTTGTGAATTTTTAAATCTTTCGAGCTATCCAAGTCCTGAACCTGGATAAAGTTGGGATATAATAATAATAATAATAATAATAATAATAATAATAATAATAATAATAATA
>NC_056526.1:50858027-50955176 GCF_019175285.1 Sceloporus undulatus | reverse complement strand
GATGCATCTTCTAAAATTATAATAAGGAAGAAAAAGTCCTGGCAGTTTGATATAATCCTAGCCTGTCTCTCTGATGACTTCTATATAGCCAGTTCACAAACCAGTTGTGCAGTTTAGTAAATATAGTGAAAAGAAGAAATACTAGTTGCTTTGTAGAATAGTATTGCAGTTTCAGGATTTTTACAGGCTGAACAATGAACATTACATTTTCTGACAGGCACACATGGTAAAGAACATCAAGGTTCATATGCACACTACAAAAAGAAAATGGTTAAATGTTGGAACACACCTATGGAGAAGCTGACATTATCAAGGAGGAGACATTCCAGATAGCACCAAAAAATGAAAATAATGAGGAGAGGAAAGGTACGTGAAAACCCATTCAAGGCAAATCCCCAAAATATACCAATTAAAACACTATCAAAACATTTTAAAAAATCATGCAATATAGCCACACTTCTTTTTGTTAGAAGGCTTCTTTCTCTGCATTTTGAAAAAAAAAACAACATTTATTTTCTCTACATAACATAACTGATACTGAGTAGCAGAAATAATTATATTGTCTCATACTTTATGTGCCTTGAATCAAAACAGTTGCTGAATTAGGTTTCTAAGTAAACACAGTAGGGAAAAATGTAATAGTCCTATAATTTATATACACAGAACTCTTGCTTGTGACCTTTATGGCAGATTGGAAAGAAAACAAAGCAACTGGTGCCAATGGAGAACATCTGCAATTTATAATAGGCAGCTCATAAACACAAACAGCTTTCCCTTCCTATTTTGATTATTGTAAGCACTAAAAAATAATAATATAGAAAACAATGTTTCTTTGCGATTAGCTTTTAAAATGCAGCTGGCATAGATACTAGTAATTTCTTTTGCAATTTTTTGTTATTTTGCATCAAATTCCATTTTACTAATTATAATAAATTATATGTTTATAAAATTTACAAATATTTTAGTGACTCAAATATATTTTATAGAGAAAAACAGCTATTGGGTATACCAAGTAAATGCAAAATCCAGGACCAAATAAATGCCCTAACAAAACAGGGCACGACATGAGTGTGACCAAACAACCTACTTTTTCTTTAGTCTTCGGTCTTTCTCTGCCTGTGTTCCAAGTTTGCCTAATCCCAGAGATTCCTGCGCTGCAGCTTCTGTTTCTATGTAACCTCCTGTGTTAAAACAGCAAAGAAATTTTCTCCCTTGTCATTATTTTCAGTGACAATACTTTTATTCATTTACCATACTGTTATTGAAATCTTTTTTGTTTGTTTTCTGAAACAAACAAAACACACCATACACATGGCTGTGAACCTTGAAGTTAATTCCCTATCTGTAGTGGGATGGACAGGTCTGCAAGTATACCATTTGTAAGATTTCACAGCAAAAAAGCAAAAATCAAGTCATGTAGACATCCCACAACAACCCTCACAGCATCAAATGAAATGTTTCATTCAGCATTTTTTCTTACAGAGAACAGGGTACAAAGGGAAAATGCTTCTTAATTGCTCAATTCAGAAACTGAGGAGTTCAGCTCTCCTCCTCCAGGCAATATGGCTTTCTGAAAAGGAACTCCCAGAGTGCTTCAAAAGTTCTTCTTAATACTAAGTAAATCTTAACCTGAAAAAGCACACAGAAAGAAGTGCTTTCATCATGGATTTTTTTTTCATTGTTCTTATAAGGCTACTCCAAAAACCCTTGAATCTTTCAAATTATATGGAAGTATGTTGTCCTGATAGATAGATAGACAGGAACTAGAAGATGAAAACTGAGTTCTCTATGTAGGAAATTTAAATTTCCTGATACTTTAGAGAAAGTGTGAAATTGGCTAGATTGATTCCTAATGCAGCCACTAGCAAAATGGAAATGAAAAATGTGTTGCATTCAAAAGTTATATGAGTGGAATGCCAGTCATGCAACAGGGTTTTCTCACACTATGCTTCCCTATGAAGCATCCCTTGCTTTCAGAAAAGTATTCCCCTGGAGAGTGTTGTAAAATATTGGCACTGTTGTGAGAGGAAGGAATTTTTCAAATAAGTGAAGTCACCACTGCTCAAGAGAGAGCAGAAAAACCCAGTTGTGTCTTCTACTCATACCAGCTTTTAATAAAACTAAAGCTAGCACAACTACAACTCCCTGAACTCCCCACCCAGCATGGCTGCATTGACCAAGGGATTCTGCAAGTTATGGTTTGGCAAACAAACTTTTCCATGCACTGGATACAATCTACTCATAATTAAAAGAGTTGAAATTGTGTTTTAAAGATGAATAAGTACCAACAATGATATTTCTTTCTCACACAACTGCACCTTGTCATTCTCAAAACAACTCAGAAACTTAGAAAACCAAATTAGAAGAGCCAAAGTTGAGATGATTATACATACAACAAACAGCAATTGATCTTTCACACACGTTTAACACTCTGGAGAAAAAAAGACATACTTCTCTCCGTAACACGGCTGTTGATCATGAAGGAGATATTAGCTACATCATTGTCTTGAACACTACATTTACAGAATTCAGTAGATCAGATGATGGCCCATAGTCAACTTAGGAAACATGGCATGTTAAGCTCCACTATCCGGAGACCATATGCATTGAGGATGTGTGTCATAGCAATGCATCATATTTAAGCATCTGTGCATCCAAGTCACTGGAAATTAGCTATAATGTTATACTGTGCTACTTTAAATGAGAGAAAATACCAAAATATAACTGTTATTTACATATGCTGTATTTATAAATACTTTCATGTGTCTCCTCAATTTACAGTTGGAAAAGCGGCTCTTGCATTAACCAGTGGGATACATTATTTCCATCCAAAGACAGACATTACAAATGAAATAATGCAGGAATGGGGCAAGTAAATGGTTTTCAAAAGAGTGCTGGAAGACTGTAAAAAGAGAAGCTCAGATGAGAGAACAAAAGGACAGTACGTTCAAAGGATGAAGAAGGATTAAAAAATAGAATAGAAAAAGAAGAAAGAGTCCCACTGTTTGCCTTAAAAGATGTACAGTGGAACTTGCTTTCAGTCTTATTGTAAGTAAATCAGTTGATACAGAATACCAGTACTGCATGGAGGAAAAGAAGCATGATGACACTGGACTATTTCTCTGTTAACATACTAGCTGACTTGTTCCTACTTAACCATTTGGAAGAGCTTTAAACTAAAAGTGAAACACTATATACAATGAGACTATGGTAGGGATCTTGCTGTATTAATTTCATTATGGTCTTCTGGGAAAGAAAATCTTTTGGTAGTTATCATAGCCAAGAACAGTAGCAGCCTTTGCCTGAAACAACTTTTCATACTTAAAAACTAAGAAAGAAAAGAACTCCTACTGTGATACAGAAAAAAATATATATGAAAGAATTGATGTTCAGCCTTAAATAATGGCTATACATTATATATATGTGGTATGTTTATCAGACTAAATGAGTTGGTGGAATATCTAATGTAGTAAATGTATTATATGTTGTATGGTTAATGGTATATAATGGTATGTAATTGTAAATTTAAATGTTTATTTGTTTTTTGTTTTTTTTATTTTGTCGTGTGTATTTGGGGTTCGTTTTTAATTGTAATAAAGAAATTAAAAAAATAAATAAATAATGGCTATACATAAGAACATAAATATTTATTAAAAAGAGCATCCCAAGGAATTAGACCAAAGGCCAATCGTGTTTAGTATCTTCTTTCCAATAGCAGTCAACCAGATGCCTCATGGAAGTTCAAACAAATAGTGTAAAATCTGTAGCCCTTTCATACTGTTGGTATTTATACATATGCAAGGCTGGGCAGAGGGGGGCATGCTTGGTGATGGGTTCAGGGGAATAAAAATACAGAAGATGATGATTATAAGAGGTCATTTAACAGACACTGAAAGATGAGAAGGATATATTAGCATAGATAAGTAGATTAACACACAATGGGAATCAATAGTCTTTGTCCAATGCAAGTATTTGTTCTTATTGTTGTGTGCCTTGTTATGGTGACATTAAGGCCATGATGTTTTCTTGGCCAGATTTGTTGAGGAGGTAGCCTTTGCCTTCCTCTGAAGCTAAGATAATATGACTTCCCAAAGTGGGTTTCCATGGCTGAGTAGGGATTTGAACAACCATAGTCCAATGCTCAAACCACTACATCATGCTGGCTCTAATGTAGTATAAGAGATAATATTTAACCTCCCAGCAGGGCCAGGGGGAATAGAGAAAATTGCTGAGAGGTTACATTCTATCTCTTATAGAAATTAATTATGTGTTTAATCTGCTTATTTGCACTAGGATGTCCTTCTCTCTCACACAGAGACACCTGCTAAACTAATGCTGTTAAAATAATCACTTGCTGGAATCTTTTGTATTTCCATTCCCATGCATTCCTTTTTAATTACCCAGGTGGATGTATAAGTATAAGCCAGAGAGGCTAAAGCTTAGGCTGAATAAAACTTGTATTTAAGGTGCCACAGGACTCTGCTGTTTTTGCTGGAGCAAAGTGCCATAGCTACCCTCCTCAAAGTTTTTGAACTGTTATTATTAAACCTTGACACACAAAAAGGGAATTTTAAAATATTAAGTGTAGCCTTCTATAGCACTATTACCTGGCTAAATACTTTTCAGATAACTATTTGTTTTTCTTGCAAAAGTACCCATTTGACTAAAACTAAGATATAAAAAAGATTCCTCATTTTAAGTAAAACACTTTCTAATCAGTTATTCAATGTACTTCTTTTACAAATTTGATTTATGTATTTACTTCATCCAGTTATGTGGGTATAGTGATCTGATGAGTTACTGTACTAAAAGTGTTGTTGTTGCTGTGTGCTTTCAAGTTGTTTCTGACTTATGATGATCCTAAAGCAACCTTATCACAGAGTTTTTTTGGCAAGATTTGTTCAGAGCAGGTTTGCCTTTGCCTTCCTTCTGAGACTGAGAGTATGACTTTGCCCCAAATCACCAAATGGGTTTCCATGGCCTCAAATATTCCTTCAAGGTTGAAGAAGAAGAGAAAAAAGCCCAAAGACATTATTGTATTTAATGTGACAACAGTAATAAAAAGGATCTAAATATAATTGGAAATAAACAGCCCAGTGCACAGATATCAAGCATTCCAATCTTAATAAGATGGGAATATTTAATCTGAAACAAGAGGCTCAATATTAAACAGATTATGAAAGATACTAAATCTACTATATTAAAAAATAAATCACTTCACTTTTCCTGCACTAGGAGGTATAATTAGGATTTTAATAATGCAATCCCATACATTTCTAGAAAAAAATGTATTACATATTGAATTCAAAAGGGCTTACTTCCCAGCAAGTGATTACAGGATTTCAAGGTAAAAATAATGTTTGAGAAAGAAAAAAAGGGGACATCCCACAGCACTGAGCCAATTGTCAACCTTATTTTTCACTGATATCTCTCAAAATCCAAAATTAGCTGAAATACTGAAATCTTTCCTTTTGGATGTTCAATATACACAAACATTGTTTCATGCACACACGTATTGAAAATAATGTGTATAAAATTACCTTCAGACAATGTGTATAAGATAAATAGGAAACACAAATGAATTTCATGTTCAGACTAGGATCCCATCTCCACGAGATCTCATTATGCATATGTAAATATTCCAAAATCCAAAATGAAATAAAATAAATTCCAAAAATCATAATGCTTCTGGTCCCAAACAATTTGGATAAGGGATACTCAACCTGCAGGGAAGCTGTAGTTCAGTGGTTAAGATGCTGACTCTGATAACAGAAAGGTCAGCAGGTCAGCAGTTTGAGACCCAAGCATGGCATGATGGAGTGAGCTCCTGTCACTAGTCTAGCTTCTGCCAAACTAGTGGTCCAAAAGCATGTAAAAGTGCAGGTAGATAAATAGGTACCAGTCTGGTGGGAAGGTAACAGCATTCCATTTAGTCATGCTGGCTACAAAACCATGGAGCCGTCTGTGACAATGCTGGCTCCCTTGGCTTAGTAATGGAGATGAGCACCGCTCCCTACAGTCAGATACAACTTGACAACCTTGTCAAAGGGGAAATCTTTTCCTTGCAGTTACCATACATTTTAAGTATGTGAAGCAGAGGCTGTTCTCAAAGGATAAATTTTCCTAAATATCAAGAACCAACATTACCTTTCTTGGGTCCTCTTATATCCTTCTCTTGTGTAAAATGTAAAGGGGAAGTCAATGGCAGCTGATGGCTTCCATGATAGTGGAATGGTGAATTTTCTCAACATTTTTGTTTAATCCATGAAGCAGCTGCACAGGTGCTGAACTCTACCCCTAAAAAAGATTCAGCCCCTCTAACATTTCCTTCAAAATATGGATTAATCCTAAGTGAATCCACCATCCTGCTGACATGGAAATGTCTCTGGTGTGAACCTGCCTTTGTATGGCATGAAAGTGAAACAACCTATCTGAAATGCTATATTCATCTTTGCTCTCTGATGTTTTTGTAACTGGAAACTTAGCACTGTGATTAATTGTTGTAATGTTCTCAGATGTTCATAATAACACATTTTTGAAAATAATTATGTATAAGATATTTTCAAAATAAGTTATTTTCAAGAAGTTATATTTTTGAAGCTCTACTAGGCTGCTATAGGTGTGTATAAACACTTTATTGAGAGACATATATTTTATTTAACTAAAAGAATAAGATGAAGGATACTAAGCTTTATATGAATAATAAAGATATATACTGAGAAAATTGTAAAATGAAAGAGGAAATTTCTTGCCAAATAAATTGTGGGTTAAAAGCTATTGACACTCATATTAATGTTTTTTTTAAGAATGGGAATCAATATTTTTTAAGTTCTTGCTACTCACATCTTGCATATTAAAGAAGATGTTGCATATTAAACATGATCAAGAAAGAAGATGATGGTTGTGGTGTGGGGCCTCTTAAACCAATTGGCAAATTTATATGTTTGCTATCCAAAATTTTAATCTGTGTAACTTTTAAGTGTTGATTTAAAACCATGCAAAAGATTCAATAAAGGCTGCCAGATACAAGTTAAGGAAGCTTGGCCCAAATCCCTTTGCTCATTTAGAAAAACAATGAATTTTGTGGCAGTCAATACTTTGTAAATCTGTTAAAAGATTTATGTGGAAAACAGTTCCACTATGTTAAAAGAGAAATGAATGTTTGGAAAAGCAAAATGAAATATGAAAAAGAAGCCAAACCATCAACCAAAAAAAGAAAAGGAAAAAAAAAAGATATATAAATGGTTGGAAAACAGTGACCTGAACCTGGTACAACTAATTTCTTACTGATCTGTCCAAGTCGTGCCTTCTCTTTTTTACCGAACAAACGTCCTATTGAAGACTTGATTCCTTTCTTCTTGGGAGCTTTGTGTAGGGAATCCTGGCTGCTACTGACACTGCCAAAACCAATGCTTTCTGGTTCCAAGGATGCAGGCAAGCTACTATAAAATACACACAAAACATAGATAATGCATTATTGTCCTTATGAAGTCTCATTCTTTCCTAGGCAGCTGTGCAAACAAATTATCTGGAATCTAATAAGAGTGTCTTCATAATTGAAAATATTAATCACATTACTGTTGGCTTTCTCCCCTACATTAGAACAATATTTAGAGCAGGACAATGGCTAATTTTCATGTCTCACTAATGCTGTTCAAGATGATTCAATCCAACAAAAAGTGACAGAAGGGAGACATAATTAATCAAAGCCTTATTAAAATCATTCCAGATAGAAAGATGTGTTGATGAGAGCCAGACAAATCTGATTTGCAATGAACATTGTTTTAACCCCACAAAAGGAAGATTTTTCATCTTACCTGAGAATTTTTTTTTATCTTGAATGAAAGCAGGATGAAAACTGAATGAAAGATAATTTCCTCCTACCAAGGTTGGACATGAAACTTTTCTAAGCTCCAAGAGGACTTAAAAAGTAATATCATGATGCTTTCTAGTAGCTCTGGAGTTGACTAGTGAGGAGAGTGATGGGCTTCTACTCTATGAGTATCTATGGTTCTACTTGTTCGTAGTAGATGATGTAGCATATGAGTTCTGGCAATATGCCCTGCCTGGGCTTCCTACAGCAGAATCTAAGCTAAGGTTTGGTTTCTGACTGTTACTCCTTTGCTAATGTGCATTGATATAATTGTCTGGGACACAATAATGCATAGGTAGGCCACATGCAGCCCCTAGATGTTGTTGAGGGCCAGCAAAGTTCCCATGACTTGTGATTTTAAAAACAGCATTTTAATACTAAGACAAGGTATACATTCCTGACATACCTTGCTTTAGCAAGTTAATACTGCTCAGTTGGAACCGAAAGTGGTGAAAAACTCACATCTGGTGGCTGCACCACTAAATTTTGCTAATGCCAGTGCAGTCTATGGGGGATCCTTTATGCCAAAATTGGTCCGTGACATCTGTACTATCAGTTGTCTACCCTGACAAATGGCATAAATCGGTGCTCAGTACTTTAAGCCACTAAAGCCTGCCACTGCACTGTATTTTGTCCAGTTGAGACAGTCTAGGGAATAGATCTATTTTTGCCAGTATGGAATTGGTAAAATCTTCTGGCTTAAAATTCCAGTGCACTTGAACTTTCACATCAGCAGTCTGACTCCCTGCTTCTCATCTTAAATTGCTTTTAAAACCTCAACTAGATTTTATTTCACTGCAGTAGCAAAATAATTACATGATTTTGTCTAAGGTACCATGACTTCTAACAATAAAATAGTAAAAAGACTATAAGTGTTGTGGTTAGATTTTTTTAAACACTTTTTAACACTTCAGATTTCTACACAGGTAGTGTTTAGTCATGAAGAAATGATTTACAAATTAGTTTTTTGTGGGTTTTTTGGGCTATGTGGCCATGTTCTAGAAGGGTTTATTCCTGGCATTTCTCCAGCATTTGTGGCTGGCATCTTCAGAGAATGCTGACCTGGAAGAGAGTGGTGTGTGTGTGTGTGTGTGCGCGCGCACACACACACACACACACAGAATGTGATCCTGGGTAGAGAGGAGTGATGTCCATGTTAATCTGTGTATTGTTCTGTTGTTGATGGCAAGGCCTCAGGGTGGGAGGTCAGAATGCACAGGGAAGCCATTGAAACCCACAAACACCTGGACAACTTCAACAGGAAAAGAGAAACCCTTAAAGTGAACAAAATTTGGCTACCAGTCCTGAAAAACAGCAAAATCAGGACTCAGCAAATGCAAATGATAAACCACCTAAGGTCAGGGGCTTTCCCAGCAGACAATATCACCAATTAAACAGACACTCATCTTTTTTGCATATCCTCCCACCCTGAAGCCTTGCCATCAACAACAGAACAATACACAAATTAACATGGAAATCCTCTCTACCCCGGGTCACAGTATATATACACATCCCTCTCTCGTCCATGCCAGCATTCTCTGAAGATGTCAGCCACAGATGCTGGTGAAACATCAGGAATAAACTCTTTTAGAACATGGCCACATAGCTCAAAAACCCCACAAAAACTATCGATGCTGGCCATGAAAGCCTTCAACTTCACAGATTTACAAATTGTGCAGTGTGGACAACCCTTGATTTTTGATATAACATAAAATATGTATTACAATATGTCCTATTAGCCAAGGTGATACTCTTAAATGTGACATCTACGTTGTACATAGCAGTGGCTTGGAAAAAACTTTTAATGATTGCGGAATCATTCTTGCTAAGCTATAACAAATGCAGACTCTTCAAATTCTAAATACCCTATGACAACTAAAAATGTGTTTTGACTGAAATTCTCAAGGTTGGTAGTGCTATCAAAAATTACATTGTAGAGTTATCCTCACAAGGTCAGTCAAGAGCCAAGGAGTAAAAACCTTGTATCACACAAACTTGTACCACACAAACTGCTTGTATCACACAAACTTAAGCAAAACAATAACTGAATAATTACTGAACTGTCCTTACATGTGCCACACAAGGAGCTTGTATCTCAGCTAATCTGACACTCATCACTGTGAGTGTTAATACTCGCTTGCACACTTATAAAGGGAATCCACAGCAAGGTAATAAAAACAAAATTTAAAAGGCCTTATTGTTCCACCTCAGATAACTAAAAGAATCTTGAAATGAAAAACCAGGCATACAAATCAGACTACAATTCAAGGACATAAGTTGTACAAGTAAATTCACATCTCAGTTACAATATACACGTTGTTACATATAAATATGCAGTTGCCCTTGGAGGGCTCCTTATATACCATATCAGAGGGCTGAGTGGTACTCATGGCATATGGCAGTACTTATCTTTGTGCCCAGTATTACCCACTCTGGAATTGTGATGTGTAATATTTATGGCATGCAGCTTTAGAATTCCTATTAAAAATGGCTTACCATATATACTCGCCTATAAATCTAAATTTATGCCCAAAAATTGACCTCAAAATCCTAGGTCAACTTATTTACTGGTCAGTATGGTAATGTGATAGCAGCTCTTTCAGATTTCCCTGTAGTTTATTTTTGTCTTGAGCAAAGCAGATAGCACCCTTGGTGACTCACTGACTGATTGAACGCTGTTAGTTTAACAGTCCTTTTCCCGCCTGTGTGCTTTGCTATCTTGGGAGTAAAGGCTGAAACATAGTGATTGCTGCTTCCTTCTTGACCCTTGCATATACACACTGAAGGAGCCTCCAAGTTTTACATTCAACCTATCCTTGGGTCATGACAAAACTCATAATTCTGTCCCCAAAACTTGCCCTCGACTTATACATGAGGTTGACTTACAGTCGAATATATATGGTAAATACCTATAATACCCTGAAGCAATTTTTCACAGTAAATCCCATTTTTATATAATTTTTGAATCAACCCTGTGCCTCAAAATAAAATCATGTAAAATTAGAGTGGTTATAGAGAGGTTTGTTTTAAGTGACACATGCTTCAATCCAACATACCCGATACCTGAAAGCCACCATCACAAATCTGTAATGATCACTGCAACTTCAAATAGGTGATCAAAAACTACCATAAAGAAAACATTTAATTCTGTATGAAAGCAACTATTTTTTTAAAAAACAAACAAACATGAGCTGAATTCTCACACTCCTAGCTTTCAATTTCTCCTTCAGATTGTTACTATTAAGTGATGAAAACAACAATAAAACAATAAAATTGTTAAGCGATGAAACAACAACAAAAAGTAGTCTGACTCTAGCCTGAGATAACTTGTTTTTGCTTTGTTTTTACAAAATACAACTTATGAAAATTGTGAATTACTGTCTAACAATAGCTTCTTACCTTCTGGCATCATTATGATATGACGAAGGTAGAGTATGAGTCATTCTAATAGCTCTAGGTGTCGAAGGAGGAGAGGTTTCACATTTTATTGTGGCTTTGTCTTCATGTCCATCTTCTTCAACTACTGCAATCTACAAATAAACCATTTCCATAAAAAGTAGCTTAAAAACTAACTTTCTGAGTTGCTTGGAAGAAATGACATAAGCAATTTAAATTAAAGCAAATAAGGCTTTATGATTTTTCATAAGACTTTAAGATAAGTAACATTCTACTCTTAAGACAGAAAAGAGTCAGAAAAAACAGGGTAAGCGAATTATTTAAGCTTATCGCATTGTCCGTGATGGGGGTGGAACAAAAGGGAACAGAAGGGGACAAGGGACGCATTTTAATGCACACCAGAAGTTCCCATTCCATTCCCGATCCGTCACAAAGGAGGCAATTTTCAGGAACTATGCAGAAGCGTTCTTGAAAATCACCTCCTCTGGGATGGCTCTGGAACAGAACTGGAACCTCCGGTGGCGGCGATGGCATTCCGGTGTGTAGTAAAATGCGTCCCTTGCCCCCTCCCGTTCCCTTTTGTTCTGCCCCCATCACGTCCCCGGGGGCAATGTGATAAGCTTAATTATCATGGACCATTCAAATCCCACTGAGGACCAAACTTGGTGTACCATTAAGCATTCCTGCAGCAGCTGTTATGTAAACAAAGATCATGTCTGCAAATCTCAGTCCTATGCTTAATATCATGTCTACCTTGGTCCTCTGCTTTTATTTGATTAGCTTTGTGTACATCCACTGCATGACCTGTCAACAGGGTGGTATTGGTGACGCATTCCTGTATTTTATCACACTCTGTGTTTGCAGAATAAAATTAATTTAGAAGATTTCCAAATGGACAACCACCATTCTGGCACAATATTCTTAAGCATTCAAAATATATGCTCTTGGTTCAAAAAAAAAAAAAAGCAGGGTTTAATTATTGAATCATACGAGTAACTGAATGTGCACAAGTAATTTTTCATTAATTTCTGTGTATACAAGCAGAGTTCTACATGGCTACACAATGGAGGACTGACTATACATCTGAAATGACATATTATTATGAAATTATTAGGGCTTTATTTAATAATACCAAAGAAGTCTTGTTATAAGTTTGGATAGTTGTCATAGATTCTGGTAGTTCCTCCTATAGACTTTAGGTTTTTTTTTTGCAGAAAATCTCAAAAGTGGTATAAATTTCATTTACCCTAGATGACTTTAAGAACTGAGATTCTTGATTTGGATTTTAGTTGTTATATATGGAGAAGGGGAAGAATTACAATTGCAGAAATCTATTTTTGATAATTATTTATGAAATTCTTCAATATAATTCTGACTGGGCAACAGGCTGAAATTACGAAGTTGTATTTTAAGTGAAAATTGGTAGAAGAGGGGAATAGCCACTGTAGCATGAATACCTTTCTGCGGTGCTTCCTGAGATCACTTGGCTGGGGTTGGTCACCAAAAAAACAAAGCAAAAAAGAAAGAAAGAAAGAGAGAGAGAGAGAGAGAGAGAGAGAGAGAGAGAGAGAATATTGTCAGAATAATATATTAAAAATAAACACAGTGAATCATTTTCATTTTCCAAAGCAGCATAAAATAGCACATGATTTTATAACAATTGCATTTTATCCCATCCTTCTTTCATTATCTAGATTTCCCCCACTCTTATTATTGCACAGGCTCTGTTAACAGAAGAGAGGAAAGCAAGACATGGCCCATGGCCTGCATGCACTGTGCATTTGTCCTCCTCTGGGCTAATTCAGATGTCATTTTTTTAGCAGAACAATGTGAATAATGTCACTCATGAATTCTGGATTTGTTATTCAAACTATGTAATTGCATCTCTGCAAATTCGGTTGCTCACAAGTATGAGCACTCAAATAAACATGGAGTCAACAATGTGAATGTATTTGAAACACATCCAAGTTTAATCCTGGGTCTATTTGCATTGGTTATTCAGACACCGATGATGCGAATCTTTTTTTAAAATGCAGAAAAAAAACCCAGTATCAATTATCCTGGGTTAATTGGGGTTTTTGCTAGCCTCCCCCCCCCAACTTAATTGAGTGTATTTTGAATGCATGTGAACAATGGAGATTCATCCTGGATGATTTTCACCATCTGAGTAACTCCTCTGTCTTCAGAAGAGATATTGCCAAAGGGGCTCTTACTTCCCCTGCAGTCATCTCCCTGCCCAAATAGCCCTTCCTGGATGGCAACTGCAACAGTACTGACCACCAGAGCCATGGCCCTTTCTCTCTTGTTGCTATGCAAACAGACATTATAAAGCCAAGATAGTTTTGATCCTTAAAACAGATTAGTTTAAAAATAGGTTGTATCTTGAATACCCTTCTCAAACAGTTACTGAAAAAAAAAACAACTGAAACAGTTTTTTATGTCAGCAATTTAATAATTGGTTGCAGTACTATTTTTATTATCTAGTGTTTCTTGTATAACATGCACAAAAGTTTTATGGCACTGTGTGTTAACTATCAGCATTAACAAGAACACAACCAGAATTAATTGGTGAATAGAATAATTAGGTGGAAACAAAGAAAGTAATAAAAAGAAACCCTTAGTGCTGAAAGACACTGAAAAAGTAACAGAAAACTATATCTGTACATTTTCTTACCAGTGTCATGATGCCCATCCGATCCATCTCTCTGGCTGGACTACGGGGAGTGAGTTTAGGAGTTGAGTGCCCACTGGGAGGAGAAGAGCTTGCAAGTGAAGAAGCTGTAATCGAGCCTGTAATAGATGTACCAGGGTGCATCCGGGCCAGATTTAAGCCTTCTAGACTTACACTGGCTACTCTGTTCTCTATTTCTTCAGCACGCAGTTCTGTTGATTCTTTCTCCTCCTGGATTAGCCTATCAATATTAATTGATAGTAAACAGACTATGACACAAGAAATATAATCTAATATGGGCTTTAAGAGTGAGCTGATTCCTTTCTACCCATTCCTATGCAGCTACACTTGTGGCTCTCCCAATACTGCTGGACTTCAGTCCTCAGAAACATAGTCATGGTGAGGGATCATATAGACTGCATTCCAGCAGAATCCATGCTCTGTGATCTGGTGCAGTGCAACAGGAGACCAGGATACATAACAAATAGATATTACGCACAGAAAGTAATGAATATGATATACCATACTTGAATAGATATGACTAAGAGCCTAAAGTGCCAATCCTGATACAAATCTCATTTTCACAATGAGCCCACTAGATGACTTTATACAAATCAATTTTTCCTAATCTCATCACATTTTCCAGTACTGGGATAAGAATGACCTACTTTTTAGAACTGGGATATGGGGAAAGACGAGGAGAATTTTGGTGAAAAGGAAATACCTGATTTCTTTATTTATTGCATCCAGTTGCTCCTGAAGCATCATGGCAAGTGTCTGGGCATCAGAATGTCCACTTGGTGATAGAAGGTCCATGGAGCTAAAAATTGTATCTCTGTCATCATCATCAATATCTGACATTTCAGTGTCACTCTCAAATGGATGGCTACTCAGAACTCCAATTGGTTGACTTCTGTTCCACTCATGATCTCCAAGGGATTTCACCTAATTAAATATAGTACAATAGTGTAATGATCAGCTTAATTCAAAATGTTAAGTTTCACAGAAATTAAAAACTGAAGAGTTAGCTGTTGCAGTGATTAACACCTTTCATCCACTAGAGAGGATAAAATCTCTCTGCGTCCAATTATACAAGAGACACTTAATTTTTCTCTCTCCATCTTTATCATGACATTCATAATGGCCTGCATTTCATGCTTTTACAAAAACACAGTGTTAACAATTTTATCCTGCAACACAGCTTTTCTTGGCCTAGTGTCATCCAGATGCACTGGACTACAGCTCCAATAAGCCAGAGCCAACACAGTCATCTGGATGGGGATGGTGGAAATTGTGGTGCAACACATCTGGAATGTCCCTGGGTTGGGGAAAACTGCTGTGAGAATGTCATGGCCTAAAATATTTTGAATAGACTAAGATGTCTGGATTTTTGTATAGCAGAGATGATGGTCTGTCAACATTATTTTACATTTCAGGAATGCTTTGCTTTGCAGGAACAGGATATTGAATATCATTCCAAGAAGGTTGAAGGTAAGAACAACTTTTTTAAAAAGGAGGACTATTTTAATGTTTAAAAATGTTGTTCCAAGAATTATAAAATATCCTGGAACTCTAAACACACCACTGTGGTCCATCTTTGGCATATAGTTCAGAAAGAAGCAGGGATATGAACCAAGGCCTTGGCTGTCCCAAGGACCCTCCTCACTATATTAGAGCCCTTCACCTGGAGTGACTGTTGTACTTCAGAAAGTCATCATTCATTCAATCCCATCAGAATACTAAAGAGAAAATTCACCAGTTTCAATTACTGAAATAAGAAACTGCTTTTGCTTATATGGAACAATTATATGCATATATATTCAAATATAGGCCCTTGTGAATTGAACAGACCTACCAGGTAAGTATTGATATGGTTGCAGCTGTAATAAAAGTAAGAACAATAAAATAAAAAGATAAACCTTTGGTTCATCTCTCCGGATTCCCATGCGGCCTCTTCTAGGTCTTCTTATCACTTTAGTAGATCTATAATCAGGTTGACTATCAACTAATGAACCCACAGAGTACCTCAGCTCTGCCGATGAATCAAGATGGGGTCTGAAAAACAATTGTAGCTCACAAGTTAGCAAAAAAGAGCTCAAAAACATAACTGCAAAAATAAATTATTTATTAAGTGTTTACAAAATGCACAGATCTTCTTCATCCTTTAATCTAATTCTAGGAACAAGCAAACAAAATTCTATGGTTGATTTTCTAAAGTACTGTGAGGGCACTAAAGTTCATGAAAATAGAATAATCTGTAAAACTCCAAGTGAGGGACATTGTCCTGAAAACCAGTGTGGTGCATTGAGGATAGAACAATAAGAATTGAACTAGAGAGGATAAATCCCCCAAACAGTCATTAAGCTTGCCAAGAAGTTGAGGAAAGTCTCTTCCACCTCTCACAGAAATAGCGCAGAAGAATGATGTGAAGATGAAAATGGGATCACCTTCACATAATCTATGAATGCTTGACTATCTTTGTAAATTCCATTGTGAACTGCCTGGAGCTACACCTCCCAGACTAATATGCATAATGGATCATAGTTATCATTCAAATTTTGCAATTCTCAGAATTTTTGCAATGCTGTTCTGGGCACAATAATGCTTATTTTATGATGATATTCTAGGGATGTGCTTTGTTAAATTATTCATTCCCACAAGGGAGAATGAATAATGTAATCAAGTGTCCCCTGCTTGCTAGACATCTTTGAAAGTTATGTAGTTTTTGAAGACACTTTGTGGGGACCATGTCTCCAGCAGCAGGGAAGGAGAAGTCAATAGGAGGGGCACATGTTTGCGGGGGGAAGCAGCCAATGATCTGGAGACTTGCAGACTTTCATTACCCTTTCCTGGATCTCCTGCACCCACTCACTGTTTGATATTGGGAAGTGAGTCTGTTTGAGGACAGGAGGAAAACTGAGAAAGAAGCTTGAGAAAGAGTCTCCTTGCTGAATATTTCAGACACTTGAAAAGCCTGTTATTTACTTGCCCAGGAGCATTTCAAACTGCATAATTTGAAAGAAAATACATTTGAAAAGGCATATAGGTTTTTTTTAAAAAAAACTGCGCTATTTTAATCTAAATGTTCCTGTTTTTAAATAACAGGTGAATGTGGAAATAGAACTGGCTTAGGAATCAACACAAGAAAAAGTGGCAAAGACTATAAATGGACTGATCCCTCCATTCCCAATATAGAATATCCTGAATGTTTTGAAGAAAATGTGAGTTAAACCTTAAAAATGAACTTATTTACAACCCACCTTTCAGAAGAATTATCCAGAAAAAAAATCAGCTGTCAACATTAAATCCCACAATAAAACCATAGAATCATAGACTCAGATTTGGAAGAGACCACAAGGGCCATCAAGCCCAAGTCCCGTGATGTACAAGAACACACAATCAAAACATCCCCAACAGATTGATATCCAGCCTCTGTTTAAAAACCTCCAAAGAAGGAGACTTCACTGCACTCCGAGGGAGTGTGTTCCACTGTCGAAGAACTCTTATTGTCAGGGAGTTCTTCCTAATGTGAGGTGAATCTCTTTTTCTGTAGTTTGAATCTATTGCTCTGAGTCCTATTCTCTAGAGCAGCAGAAAACAAGCTTGCTCTCTCCTCAATATAACCTCCCTTCAAATATTTTATACAGGGCTATCATATCACCATTTAACCGTCTCTTCTCCAGGTTAAACATACCCAGCTCCCTAAGTCTCCCCTCATAGGGCATGGTTTCCAGACCCTTCACCATTTTGAGCACCCATCTCTGGACATGCTCCAGCTTCTCAATATGCTTTTTGAATTGTGGTGCCCAGAACTGGACAGAGTATTCCAGGTGAGCCTTAACCAAAGCAGAATAGAATGACACTGTTACTTCCCTTGATCTAGACAGTATACTTCTATTGATGCAGCCTAGAATTTCATTCGGCTTTTTTAGCTGCCTCATCACACTTTTGACTCATGCTCAACTTGTGATCTTCTACGACTCCTAGATCCCTTTCACATGTACTGTTGTCAAGCCAGGTGTCACCCATTCTATATCTATGCATTTCATTTTTTTCTGCCTAAATGCAGTATCTTACATTCACTGCTGAAATTCATTTAGTTAGTTTTGGCCCAGTTTTCTAATCTATTAAGGTCATTTTGAATTTTGGTCCTCTCCTCTGGTCCTATTCCTCCTAATTTGGTATCATCATAAATTTGATAAGAATACCCTCTATTCATCCTAGTAATTGATAAAGATATTGAATAGTACTGGGACCAGGACAGAACTCTGTGGCACCCCATTGGTCACTTCTCTCCAAGATGTAGAGGAGCCATTGCTGAGCACCCTTTGGGTTCGGCTGGTCAACCAATTACAAATCAACCTAACAGCAGTTATGTTGTCTAGCCCATATTTTACCAGATAGTTTGTCAAAAGCCTTACTGAATTTGAAATATGCTATATACACAGCATTTCTTTCATCTGGTAATTTTATCAGAGAAAGAGATCAGATTAGTCTGGCATGACTTGTTTATCAGAAACCCATGTTGACTTTTTGTGATTACAGTGGTACCTCGGGATACGAAATACCCAGGTTACGAATTTTTCGGGATACGAAAAATTCCCATAGGGAATTATTGTTTCGGGTTACGAAAGTTTTTTCGGGTTACGAAAAAACTCCGGCGCTATTTTAAATGGAGCCGCGGCAGAGCCGCGGCTTTTTTCCCCATTAGTGCCTATGGGTTTTCGGCTTACGAAGGCTTTTCGGGTTACGAAATTAGCCGCGGAACGAATTAATTTCGTAACCTGAGGCACCACTGTATGGCATTCCCTTCTAAATGTTCACAGACTCTCTGCTTAATGATCTACTCTAGAATCTTTCCTTGTATTGATGT
Organism: Sceloporus undulatus; assembly: GCF_019175285.1. NCBI lineage: Eukaryota > Metazoa > Chordata > Lepidosauria > Squamata > Phrynosomatidae > Sceloporus > Sceloporus undulatus. The sequence goes on along the minus strand of NC_056526.1, from coordinate 50,936,363 downwards.
CTGACTAACTGGCCAGTAATTGTTAGGATCCTCTTTCTTCCTCTTTTTGAAGATGGGGATGTTTGCCCTCGTCTAGTCTGCTGGGACTTTTCTGTTCTTTGGGAGTTCTTAAAGATTCTTGCCAGTGGCTCTGAAATGACTTCTGCCAGTTCCTTTAATATCCATTGATGTAGTCCTTCTGGTCCCAGAGACTTAAATTCATTTAGATTAACCAGATATCCCTGTACTACCTCTTTACTTATTCTGTGTTGCATTTCCCCTATTGTGTCCTCTGCTCCATTTTTCTCAGGTTGAGCAAGCTTCTTCTTTTGTGAGAAGACTAAAGCAAAGGAGGTGTTGGGTAGTTCTGCCTTTTCTCTGTCCCCTGTTAGCATTTTGCCATCTTCTCTTCACAGTGGCCCTACAATTTCCTTCTTCTTTTTACTACGGACATAAGCAAAAAGCCCTTTTTATTGTTCTTAACCTCTCCAAGCAAGCCTGAGCTCATTCTGTGCTTTAGCTTTCCTGACTTTACCCCGGCATGTGCATTATTTGTTTGAATTCCTTTTTTGTGAATTCCCCCTTTTTTCATTTATCATACACGTCCAGTTTAAACCTTAGCTCAGTTAACTGATAAACAAATATATATATATGTGTGTGTGTGTGTGTGTGTGTGTGTAACACAACAGTGAATAGAGTTTCCCCCCAACAAGCTGTATGATCCTAGGAAAGTATAATACATTCTCACAACTGTAATGAGCTCATGTTTGTTCAATTGCAACAGAGACACAACAGCTGTTCAGAGATGTAATTCTAAAAGCTTAAACACAAGAGTTAATGGCCCTTGCAAATCCACATAAATGTTTTAATGATAATTCTATGTATACATTCCTCAGTGTCTTGGAAGAAAACAGGAAATAAATATGAGACAAAAAGAATTTCTGTTGATTTCAAATACCCAGTTAACATTTCTTCAAGTCCTGCTATCTCCACTGTCCAATCACACCTATAGATCTAATCTGAGAACCAAAAGTCATGTTATGTTAAGAGTTTCAACTGCCCTATACCATTTAAATATGCACAATGGCATCAATAATGGTTTTTTGCTTTTTAAATGTCCTGCAGTTGGGCTGTGGAACTGACAATCAAAAAGAAAGCTGGGGTAGATTTCCTATTGTGTTTAGAGACCTGGAGTTCTTAGAGATAAGAATTTACACACCTATATATTTTAAAGATATAGGCGTTATGATTCTATGGCTTCTTCCTTGTTGAAGCCCACTCTGACTGTCCCAGTCCTCTCTGATACCACATAGAACATCCTGGGTGGACTATCTATACTACATACAGGACATGTGAGTGTTGACACATGATAGGAAACTATCAGTAACTGCTCCTAGCTTGAGCACCTGTTGGAGGCTACAATGGTCCTCGTCCTTGTAGGCTAGAGTGACCCTCCTCCTTGTTGTCCTTCTATTGGAAGGAGAGGGCTCAGATTGTGTCTATAAGTAGGCTGTCATTGCCAGGTTATGGGAGGTGATATCAGAATTCAGTGGTGAAAGGTTGGACTATGAAACATCCTTCACAGGCTGCATGGCTTGGGAGATTGGGGAATATTCTTTCCTTAGGGCTAACTGGTTTTGTTTTTTGTTTGCTCTCTCCTGTAAAGTCTGTGAACTTGGGGGGGGGGGGGGGGGGGTGACCTTGGTTTACCTTCCAGTAAATGGCCAGCTGGGGAACAACTCATGATGTTGACCTGCCCTCAAGGGAAGGCTGGGGAGGTTGTCACAGGTTGACACCTAGGTCACAGCTGGATCTGCATCAGATTAATCCCACCACTTTTGTTGTTTCTTTCCAGGTTCAGTTTAAATATGTTTTAGATAAAATAAAGTGGTCTTTCTTTAACTCAATGACTTGTGTCTGGCCTCATTATTTTGTGGTTGGTCATCAATGTCCTGAAAAATATTTTTCTTGCACATGTCTCCAAGCACAACAACAGGGTAGAGGAAATGATTTGGGGGAGAGAAATTGTGAATACTACTATAGTCTAACTTTATACTCCTGAAACTGCTTCTCTTAGAGGAACAAAACAAAACAAAACAGTGCACTCCCATTACCAAATTATATTAGACATGTGGGAGGACTGGGGCAGTGTAAATCCACATGCATATTGGAATGCTCTTCTAGTCCCAATGGATTTAACCAATGCTTCTTTGTCTAGTTATTCATATAGTCAACAAACCACACCTTGGGCAGAAATTAACTGTTTTCCAATCTGAAAAAAAATCTTTCAAAAACCCATATTGAAAAAGGAAGTCTGAGGAATTTTTAAAAAGTTAATAAAGGGCCTGTACAGACTGGCCAAAATAAAGCTGCTTCGGGTCACTTTGGAGGTATGCTGTTTAAATGATGCATGTGTCCTAAGAGGCCAGAAGCCATGCCAAAGCCACGCTCCAGTCCTAAGGACTGGACCATAGCTTTATTTTGAACCCATAGGTTCAAAAGGAAAAAAAAATCTGAAATAAAAATACTATTCAAAGGATTCAAGAGACATAGTTTGGTTATTCCGGAATATCAGTATGCAAAGGGATCTTGTAGCAGCTTTGAGATTAAGGGCCCGAACAGAGAGGCCAAAATAAAGCTGCTTTGGGCCACTTCGGAAGTGTGCTGTTTCAATGATGCATGTGTCCTAAGAGGCTGGAAGCCACACTAAAGCTATGCTCCAGTCCTAAGGAGCAGCTTCTGGCCTCTTAAGATGTATGTGTGATTTAAACAGCTTACCTCCAAAGTGGCCCAAAGCAGCTTTATTTTGGCCTGTCTGTTCAGACCCTAACTCAGCAAAAAGCTTTATAGCATAGGACTTTCTATATTTGGTCTATTTTGCAGATGCAGGGATTGAACTGGTGTCCAGGAAGGACTTTCATAATCAGACTGTATGGATAGCTATAGAAATGCAAAACCTGTGGGTATGGAGATGAAGTGATAAATTCAGTTTCAAGGATGGTCCCAGAGGGACAAAGGCAAGAGGAAAGATGTTGCCTAAGGTGATGTCCCTATCAATAGTGGAGAGAATTTTGCAATGTACGCTCAGCCCTCCACATTCATGGCTTTGACACTTGTGGTTTTGATTATTTCTGAGGTCAAGGCTGCATGCTCATGCATGCCTTCTCCTCCTCCATCTTGGGCTTATCCCCTTGGAAGGAAAAAAGCCTTGAAGGGAGGGAGCAGCCAGGAAGGCTATGTGCCCCAACCTGTGCCTTTCACCGTGGGACAGCTGCCTTCCCAAGGCAACTATCCCACCAGGAAAAGAAGGAGGAGGATCGATCCCCTCCTGTTCCTTTCCTGATGGAGTACACTGGGGAAAGGGAGAGGAGGATCAATCCCCCCTGCCCCTTTCCCGGTGGGGTAGCTGCATTTCCCAGGTAGCTATTCCATCAGGATTAGGGAGAGGCAGGTTGATCCCCCCTGCCCCATTCCTGTTGGAATAGGTGCCCAGAAAAGACAGCTATCTCACTGGGGAAAGGGCAGGGAGCCAGTTAAAGGGAAGAAGAGGACTGCACACACCTGCTTCTCTTCCCCTGTCCACCCATCCCTTTAACTGGCTTCAATGGGGGGGGTATTCCTGTTTTTCCATATTCATGGTGATCTTGTTCTCCTAACCCCCCATGTAAATGGAAGGCCAACCGACTCTAGTGTGTGTAGGCTGGGAACCAGATAGAAGATATGGCAAAGAAGGTACTCATGAGTCTGGGGCATTAACCAGTGTTGTAATATGTGTAGTGTGCCAGGAAGACAATGTTTCTGTTCAGTCCACTATTGATAGATTGGAGTTTGAGCATGTTGCAGTGGTTTGAGTGTTTGATTATGACTCTGGAGACCAGGATTTGATTGCCAGTTCGAGCATAAAAAACTACCAGGTGACCTTCGGCAAGTCACACTCTCTCAGCCTCAGAGGATGGTAAAGGAAACCCCCCTCTGAAGAAATTGCCAAGAAAACTCTATGATAGGTTCATCCTAGGGTCACCATAAGTCAGAATGACTTGGAGGACACAAAAACAACAAGCCAGGAAACCAATGTCTCTGTTCAATCCATTTTTGATGAACTGGAGTTTGTGGATATATTCCAATTAGCTGTTTGTCTGACTAATCTTCCTTTGAAGTTTGTTGTTGTTGTTGTTGTTGTTGTTGTTGTTCAGGAGTCACTGTCCTGAGGTCAGAGATTTGCTCACTGAGATTTGCATACTGATATTCATAGAAAGTAACAGAACACAGATAATGTGTCAACATTAATTTAGACGTTTTCCATTCCTCCTGACTGCAAATCTTCAAAGTAGCACAAGACACAGGCTGTGACAGCTTTTCAAAGAAACCTTTCATATATCTTTTAAGAAATAAAACATGCACTTTCCTGTAGCTCTCCTTAATGGTTCTTTTAAATGGTAATGGTTCAGCTGAAAACAAAGTAGGATCTAAGTGCAGAATTTACAAAATTGTAGCTAGGTACACAACTTCCAAAAATGTTCTATGAATAAGACTTCAAAGTAAAGGGGTCTAAAAAGACTGATGTGTAGCAATTTAGTAATCTCGTAACTGCTACAAAATTGTTGAGGGGTAAACTCTTCTCAACATCAGCCAGGACATCAGGTATTCCTGCAAACTTTGGGAATTCTACAGTGGGGAGAGCAACATCAAATGCAGCATAAATACTTTATAGTTTTTTGTGATTTTGGGGGGGGGGGGCTATGTGGCTATGTTGTAAAACAGTTTGTTCCCAATGTTTTGCCAGCATCTGTGGCTGGCATCTTCAGAGAAGACTTTATATTTGTTTCTGTATCTGTTGCATATCAGAGATTTTTCACCCAATTTGCTTAGCACTAGATCTGGACAACAATTCCTAAACCTATTTTGCCCCTGCCTGGTGATACTTTTGGAACTGGATCTTGGTAAATGTCATGATGCACTGATCTGATCCATCCCAGAAAGATTATTGTGTAGATTGAAACTTAAATAAGAATGACACACCATTGTTACAGAGTGATTACACTGTGTTAGCCCCATTTTTTGCCTGAGGCTGATCACATAATGTCATAGAATAATAGACTCGTAGAGCTGGAAGAGACCACAAGGGCCATCTAATCCAACACCCTGTGATTCAGGAATAACAATCAAAGCACTGCCGACAGATGGCCATCCAGTCTTTATTTTAAAAACTCCAAAAAAGGAGACTCCACCAGGGAGTGTGTTGCATTGTGAAACAGCTCCTACTATATGGATGTTCTTCCTGATGTTGAGCTAGAATCTCTTTTCCTCTAGTTTGAATCCATTGCTATGGATCCTATTCTCTGGAGCAACAGAAAACAAGCAGAAAACAGAAATCAAGGAATCTCTCAGTGCTATACTATGGTGCACCGCTGTTGCGTTGTTTGGAAAGAAAACCCTCCCTCATTTGAAATAATTTGTTAATGATCCGGTGTCCTACTATGGATTAGTAACCCCGGTGCGAATGTCTCGCTCTGCTTCACTGCAATTGTTAGGAGCCTACTAAGTACAGTATGGATGTGGTTTTATTGCTCTTCTTTTGGAGATTCACTGGGGATTCCCAGCAGGGAAACTAAACACTACTTCTGCTGGTTGGGCTGGGAGAAAACTGGATTTCCCAAGAGAGCCACTGTATATTAGTTTTCCATTCTCCCACATGTTTTGTTTTAATATTCAGTGTCCCACATGGCATTCTGTGTCTGAAATTGCTGTTTCTACCATTTCAAACCTGGATTCTAGGATTGTTTTGGGGATTCTTTCAGGAGATTTTTAAGCATTTTTTAAAAAAATATTTTTAAAAATGCTTTTATCTTTGTATTGTTTTAATTAGTTTTCATTTATTCATTGTCTTGGGAGTCCTTGTGGGCTGGGAGGCAATACAGAAACAGTTTAAATAAATAAAATAAGTAAATAATTAAAGAGTAAATATACAAAAGTTTAAAAAAGAAATAGACAAAAGCAAAACCAAGCAAATGTTGGTTTGCAAGGAAAAGCATAGAAAAGATGGTGGAATTGGTGTGGTGTGTGTTCATCCCCTCAGTCATTTCTATGTTTTTATGTTAACTTATATTGTTTTATATAGATGATTTGAATTGTTTTTTAAATTTTACTTTTTCATTTTTAGAAATAAATAAATAAATAAATCTTGTTGGAGATGGGAGTGGTTCTGTAATGGTGTTATTATGTAACACTATGGAGCTGGAGCAAATGATTTGTAAATCATGCTGCTGTATTTCAATTGCAAGAAAGCAAACACAGAAACTAGCCCTAATGAAGCACAAATGCAGTGATGGTACAAAAAATTGCATTGCCATTGTGCTGCTATTTGCGTGCAGGAGAAATGGTTTCCATATGGAAAGGCCCAACGTAAGTGACTAGTGTGATAAGCAGCTTAGTCAGTCATTTTCTTTTGCACTTCCCAAATGTTCTGATGAAATTTAGTGCAGATTTAGATAAAATGTACAGATTACTACAAAGAATGAGTATACATGCAACAGCGATATGGTCTAGAAAAAGACTGACTTATCAATTTTCCTGGCTGCTCTTTGGACGAAATAGTAATATACTGTGCTAGGGATACATGAAAAAAATATAGGGTTCTTAGTTATAAAAGGCAACATGTTTGATCCATTATCATGGACCATACATTGAATAACTGTAATCCAAGGCTTGCCCATTTCAAAGAAAATCAGCAACCTAGTCTGGAGGTGAACTCTGAACAGAGACCTAAATCCAATTTAATCCTAGTTTGAGTAGAGCTATTGCTATCAATGGGATTTAGGTAAGAATCTCATTCATTTCAGTGGGTCTAGTCTCACTGGAACTAACAAGAGATGCAACCTCATGATTTCAACATACAGTCGGCCCTTCATATTCATGGTCTCGAGACTCACAGTTTTGATTATTTGTGAGGTCAAGGCTGCTAATGCGGGCATTCCTCTTCCCTTCTCCTGCTCGATCTCTCCCTGAACAGCCCAAGGAAAGGATCAGGGAGGAGAAGAGTCTCAAAGGGGCAAAGGCACCTCTTGCCTTCTCCTTCCCATTCCCTCCTTGGAATGTCCAAGGAAATGGTTGGGGGGGGGGGAGGTTTTGAAGGGGCCAAGGCACTTCTTGCCTTCTCCTCCTTGATACTCTCCTTGGGCTGCCCAGGGAAAGGACCGGGAGAAGAAGGGGCAGGGAACCAATTAAAGGGACAGGAGGATGGGGAAAAAAGTAGTGTGCACCCCTGATCCTCCTCCCCCACTCAGCCTTCCTTTTAACTAGCTTCTGAGTGGGGGGTGGAGTTATTTGTGATTTTTCCATATTTGTGGGGGTCTCAAGAGCCCTGGTGGTGCAGTGGTTAAATGTCTGTACTGCAGCCACTCACTCAGAAACCATAGGTTTGTGAGTTCAGTAACAGCGAAAGGGCTCAAGCTTGACTCAGGCTTGCATCCTTCCGAGGTTGCTAAAATGAGTACCCAGATTGTTGGGGGCAATTAGCTTATACTTTGTAAATCGCTTAGGGAGTGCTTAACTGCATTGATAAGCGGTATGGAAATGTACTTGCTATTGCTTGCTGTTCCCCTAACCCCCGTGAATATGGAAGGAGAACTATATTATTATTAAAGTATAGTACAGCCTGCTCGTGCCATACATGGGTGCACCATACGCAGCTTTAACCTTACATGGAAGGTTAAGTCGCCGGGCAATGAATGGCAGACGCACTGAGCTGAATGTGGAAGTGCTCCCCCATTGCAGCTAATGGAATTTGAGCTTATGCATTTTTACCCATACACAGAGGGATCCAGAATGGATCCCCATGTATGGAGAGGGCCCACTGTATGTTTGAGAAAATATAAACAGTTTAATATCTTACCTTGACAATGTGGAATCAATTAAAGAACCTGTCCTTATTTTCATCTGATCCAATTCAATTCTTAGCTTGTCTATTTCATCTGCCAACCTTTCCTGAAAATTAAAAAAAAAATTATCCGTCCAGATCATTTGACTATATATCTATCCTACTCAAGCTATTGACAAAAAATAAAATAAAAACAAAGTTATACTTTTCACAAAATTATTAAGTCATAATATAAATCCATCTGGTGCTATCCAATCACGAAAGGAGAGATGCAGGCCCAGCTCCATCAGGCCTGGCCTAGATTAAGAAGCAGAGCCCTTCCTCCAGTCTATCTGCCTTGGTCCAGGCATCAGAGGGAGAGAAGAACTGCTGGACCTCATCCCCTTCCCCATCACCATTCCCTTCTCCTTTTCCGTCATGTTTTTTTTTAGATTGTAAGCCTGAGGGCAGGGAACCATCTAATTAAAAATAATAATAATTGCAAGCTGCTCTGAGAGTTTTTAGGGCTGAAGGGCAGGGTATAAATACTGTAAGTAAAAATAAATAAAGTTCACCGATAAACATTATTCCACTGGGAACTATCTGACGCAGACTATACTCTGACAACAAATGTCTGTCAACAAATAATTAGTCTAAAAGTTACACAGTCTAAGAAAATATTTTATTTTATTTTATCCTGCCTTTCTCCCAAAGTAGAACCCAACAGTCTTTACAATACTGGAAATACATTATTAATGAAACACCAGAGGAAAGTATTTATTTCTCAGTTAAACTAACTGCACAGCTGATTCTGGTGATTCCAGATATAAGTAATTAGATTGTCTGGTTTTTCAATTTTACATATTTTCTTCATTTTAAGCACTTAAATTTAGTTCTTACTACCTTATATACTCGACTATAAGTCTACCTCATGTATAAGTTGAGAGCAGGTTTGCAGGCCAAAATTATGGATTTTAATATGATCCATGGATAAGTTGAAAGTAAGAATTAGGGTCATGTAAGAAAGGATCTAAAGGATGAAGCAAAGGAAGACAATGCCAAATAACTAACAAAATTGCAGGAGGCATAACTGTGTTCACATTGAAGGATGGGTGGAAGAAAGACTAGATGGAGGTCAGTGCTTCCAGGAGAGATTCTATTCTTGTGTTTTACCAGCAGATGGTTTCTATTTTTATGAGAGTTAAGGTACAGTTTTTATGAGAGTACTTACATTGACCCATGGATAAATCGACTCATTTTTGGGTCAATTTTTGACTAAAATTTCTAGACTCATACATGAGTATATACAGTAACTTTTTAGAATGGGTTAGAGCAGTGATGTCCAAACTCTGGCCCTCCAGGTGTTTTGGACTTCAGCTTCCAGAATCCCAGACCATTATCCAAGATAGCAGAAGCTTCTGGGAGCTGAAGTCCAAAACACATGGAGGGCCAGAGTTCGGACATCACTGGGTTAGAGACAATAATAAGGATCAAGGACAAAGGACATTCCCACCATAAACAAATTGGTCTGTGCAGCTGAATGAGCTTACTTTTCTGTTATGATAAAATAACAAATACTAACTATTTATGTACATTCAGTTGGCTGGATGAAGAGACAGAAGAGCAGAAATACATTCATGATTTTTCCATGGGGCAAAAAAGACTGGCAAATAAAGCCAGCTTCCCAGCAACGTGGGGGAGTGGGGTTCAGATAGCAGCATGCCCCCAGGAAGCAGCATGGCTGACCACATGTGTGATGGATTCACAATGTTTTGGTTGCACATTGTTTACACACACTGAAAAACTGCCGCCGCAGTGGCAAAACCACTTTTTTCCCAGGGCAAAAAGGAGCAGCTTTCTGCTGCCTCGTTTTGCACCAGGAAAATTCTGGGTTGAGGATGTGACATGCGATTTCCATGGCCTCAACCCAGCACTCAAAGGGACAGCATTAAACCACCCCTTTACCGCTGTCTGTTTTCGGCCTAAGTCTCTTCCATTATATCTTGCTTATTCCTGAAGATGTACTAGAACAACATGTGATGAGGAATGGAGGGAGGGCTTTAGCAGGAATGGTAAACTGGGAGAATTAAGAAGTCCTCCTTCATTGGCAAAATAACTCTGGATTCAAGAACCGTAAAGATATTTTTGCTAGATTCTGTAACAATGTATAAGTTGAGGCAGTCATTTTCTGACAAGGAGAAGAAGAGACATAAATGTTGGGATAAGTATAATTGGAAGGATGCACATTGCTTCAGGTATCATTTTTGGAAGATGATGTGTTTTGTAAATTACTTTAATAAATAAGCCACATAATGATAAACTTCTGAGTCACTGTCTGTTGTCTAACTTTATTCACTCCTTCTTTTAAAATTTCCTTTTTTTAGTAACAAAATGACAACTAAAATAAAATATATATTTGTCTACAGTTTGTTGCCTTCTTGCCGAGTTCTGAAAACACATATTAACACTTATTTTGCCTCTGGTCTCAGGGTTCAGCCACATCCCCCCCCATACATTCTCTCTGCATCCACTTCATTTGATATACCCAGCAAATTATTTTCTATTAATGTATAAAGTAGCTAGTTCAATTTTATGTTTTCTACTGGCTTTAAGGCAATAAAATGTTTAAAGGATAGGAAAAATGACATTTGTTAGAAATGCTTATGATGAATTTGACTGGTTTTCAAAACCATAGATAAAAGGGTTAAATTGTGTTGAGCGGTAAAGGGCAATTTTAAATTATTTTAGTATAGCTGTCAGAGTCTTTTACATGTGGAGCTGAAAGGTCATGACTTAGATCTGGAAGAGGAACAGTTGTTTACTACCAACCACCTATAACTAAACATCACATGGGAAAAAAAACTGCCAAGAGTGCAGAAGGGGATAGCTGCATTAGGATGCAGTAGTCCAGAGAAAATTCATGTTGCAAAGGCCTAAGAACTCTCAATCAATTCAAATGTATGAATCAGTCAATGCTTATCTTTGGGATGAAGAGCCCTCAATCATTTATACATTTGCTTCAGAATAAATTCTACTGGTTGTCTCTTTCACACTCAACAACTATAGCACTTTGATACCATTGTAACTGCCACTTTATGGAATCTTGGGATTTGTAATTTTGTGGGGTATTTAAATTCCCTGACAAAGTGCTCTAGTGTCTCCCCAAGCTGCAAATCCCAGGATTCCATAGGATGCAGCCTCAACAACTGAAATGTTTGGAGGATGTGACACAATTAACTCTCAGAGAAATGTGCATAGAAGTGGAGCCTACACTTGATTATTTGTATGAAGCTTCCCTACAGATTTTAAAAGAATACCTTATCATGTAATGATTCTTCCAGGGTTTTTCTAAAGTTTTCTGATTCTTGTATCAAAACATTCTAGAAAAGAGAAGGGAGTAAAAGGTAAAGTAAGAGACAGTAAAAATTATTCCTCTGATGTCAAGGTAAGCAAAGAAACCTAAAGCAGGTCAATTACATTTTCCACTTTTCCTCATGTAGTTATTCCTCATGGAATAATAAATATTTAACATTTAAATAAATACATCTGATGGTAATAGTCTTTTATTAATTTATTCCTAACATTTATATGTTAAAATCTATGACAACAATTAATTTTTTTTTTTTTTAAAAAAAAAAGAGCTGATATCTTGCTGAACATCTTGTTGGACATCTATAATCAGGGCTGGCATTGGAAGTTACCATAGTTAGACATCACTCAAGAAGTTCTCATCATCAGGATGGTCCATTTTATCAGTCACCCACTTCCACTCTCACATTCAGTATCCCTGCCAACCTTAGCACCATGTGCTCATTGGGAATTTTATCCTGAGGAATCTAACATAGCAATTACCCAGTCACAAAACAGCCAAGCTTAAGTAGCGTTTTCATATCCATAAGACACAGCGTGGTTGTGATAAACATGCTGAGCCTGTGTGAATGGTGGTTGGTGGCAGCAGATTCCTGCCACTGCATCAGAGACCACTGGAGTTTTATTGGCCAAGATGCTGGGGCAGCACCAGTACCAATGGGAAGACTGGCTATGGACATTGCCCCATCAATAGTGTCATACTGGGAGTCTAACAGTCTGACACCATCCCTCTCTGCTGCTCTCCAGTTGTGCATGAGGGAAGACAGAAGGAGAAGAAGAGAATCTGTTGGGACAGTAGGTCAAGCTCTAATTATTTAATCATAGACTCATATAGTTGAAAGAAACCTCAAGGGCCATCCAGTCTAATCCTCTGCAATGCAGAAATACACAATCAAGGCACTCCTGACTGATGGCCATCCGGCTTTTGTTTAAAAACCTCCAAGGAAGGAGACTCCACCACTCTTTGAAGGAGTGTGTTCCACTGTTCAACAGCTCTTACTATCAAGAAGTTCCTCCTAATATTTAGGTGGAATCTCTTTTCCTGTAGTTTGCATCCATTGCTCCGTGTCCTAAACTCTGGAGCTGTAGGAAACAGGCTTGCTCCATCCTCAACATTACATCTTTTCAAACATTTAAATCTTCTCCAGGCTAAATATACCCAGCTCCCTAAGTCTCTTCTCATATGGCATGGTTTCCAGAGCTTTCACCATTTTGGTCACCCTCATCCGGACATGCTCCAGCTTGCTACATTTTCCACTTTTCCTCATGTAATAGGAATAACAAATATTTAACATTTCAAACAAATAGGTCTCCTGGTAGCAGTCTTTTATTAATTTATTCCTAACATTGATATGTTAAAGTGCATGGTGCTTAAAAGTAAAGTTAATAGATCAGTACCGGAGAAACCATAAACCAAAATCAATGTAAGTGCAATAGTAAGCTTGTAAAGTATTTGTTCTGCTAATGTTAACTTACTTTTTCTTCCAGTGCTGCCATTCTCTCTTTTAGGTGTAGCTGTAGGCGCTCATTAGATTCTGTCAAAAGTCTGTCTACTGTATCTGATAATCTCTTGTTGTGCTCTTCATTCATTTTTTCTCGTTGCCTGGCCTTCAGAAACAAAATGGGCAGTCCCCCAATTAACTAAAATATTAGCCAAAGATAGATGTTGCTGATACCACAATACAATAGTATGCAGGAAAACAAACACGGCTGGAGAATAAAATGCAGAAATTTGATAGTTGACAAACATATATTTTTCACATTTACAGCCATTACACATGCATATGGACACCCCATTGAGCTTCTGGACATGTTATCTCAGTTTTCAAGTAAAAGATGTTACTATACTAAATCAAGTGTTTAGAACAATGAGTTGTTCGAGTATTACTGCAATCAAGCAGGAGCTCTCACACCAGAACTCCTCACTTTTTGCCACTTAGCACTGGTTCCACATCCACTCACAACTTCTCTAGCTTTATATGATCCTTGTAAAAGGTGGTAGAGGTGGAGAGGATGAAGGAAGCTGTTTGACGTCATAGCCAACATGGCCAATCATCATTCAGATCTCTTCAATGCTTCTGCTCACTATTGGCTCACTGTGCTATGAGACTTGATATGAGCATATCCTCTTTTTTTAAAGGAATAGTAGTCTAAAATCCTTTATGTAAACTGGAATGCCCTTGATACCAGTCACATCTCTTTCTCCTCCTACACAGTAGCAGTGGCCAAGGAACACAGAGTGAACTGTATTCTGAACCACACAAGTCCCATGGGGTTTTGTCGTTGTTCTTCTGATTATCCCAGAATTGATAGGGAATAAAGTGTTGCTGCTGTTGCCAGACACTGCTAATGTGCAGTCCAGGACAACATAAAGGTTGTCTGGTTATTTACCCCACTCCCTCCCCCAAGAACTACAGCTGCAAATACGACAGCTATCAACAACATTTACTCCATCTGGAAATCCCCAGTACTATGGCACCTGTTCAGGTTTACATGCTAACCACATCCTTTTCCAAGATACTCCATACATCAAAGTTTTCCACTTCCCCCCAATTAGATATGTAGCATTCTCTTGCACATAACAGCTACTACTGCAGAGCTAGGAAATTTTATTTTTTTTCTGCCCTATGACCCTCCAGCCAGAATGACCACAGTATCCTGGGAGTTATAGGCTTAAAAAGTAGCTTTTCCAAGCTTTGCTCATTCCAGAGTTCACTCAGTTCTCTGCATAATCTTTATGGACTGTTTGTAGGGCTTTTTTTTTTTTTTTTTTTGTAGTTTTGAAAACGTTGTGGTTTAAGCAAGCATGATGATACCTCTTTGTTCTTAAGTAGCCCAATTTTGGCTACAAAACAGTTGAGACTTAGCACTTGAAACTGCTCTTAGAAAAAGGAATTCAAAATTTGTCAAATCGAACCACAGGTTTCACAGAGTAAATTAAATCCTGCATTTTACAGAAGCTGTGGATTAAATTTTTGAACACTGTATACTTCACTCTGCATGCTTCAACCCATTTTTTTTCTATGGCAATTTCTCATTAAAATGTAATAAAATTTTTATTACTGGCTGATTGGTACCAGCTGTCTAAGCTGGCAAGGCCAGGTCTACTGCCAGTTTTACATATGTGTTTATTGTAAAGCAGAAGGGACCAGGGTTATTTGCTCTCTTGCAGACTTTGGTTGGCTACATGTACCCATTCTTCAAAATGCAAAGTAAAAACAAAGTCAGTTTCACTTTTTAAAAAGGCAGCTTCAGATCTAAAACCTGCTTGCCCACATTGACTTCAAATGAGCCTATAAATAATGCTACTTGGAAGTGACAGGTTATTTATGCCATTTTTTCTAACATGGGAGGGGGATTTGGGATGGGCTCAGTATTTTCAGCTGCAGCTGTACACATCCCTGATGTGAACCAGTGCATTTGTGATCCAGAACTTTTTCATACAATTGTGATCTACAGGTAAATGTTATTTCTACATTACTCTGCATTAAATGATATAAAAAATTAGATCCTACCATAGGAAAACTATACAATAAATTATGTGCATGCACATACTCTTTGGAGTTCCTGATTCTTTTCTTCCAACTGAGCCTCCAAATGCCTCATGCGTTCTTCGATGTTCCCATGTCTTTCTTCTGCCTATTAAAACAAAATATATGTTGGTTTGAAACCTGTAGAACTTTGCGAGTCCAAATTCAAGTTTCTTTTCAAAGAAAACATAAAGCAAGCTACTACTAACTGCAAACTTAGTTTCTGAAAATAAATTTTATTCAAACAGGCAGCTGAACAGCATTGCTTGAAATGTGTCAGCTACAAAGGCCTGTTACATCCAAGCATCCAGCAAAATGTTGGAGATATTTATGAGCAATGAAATCAGCCAAATGTAACATGCAAACTGTGCATGGTTTGAACACAAACCTGCCATCATAAAATTGTAAGCTCTTTAAGCACTGAACTGCACAATGGTTGATTATCAATAAAATAAATACATAAATTAAAAGAAAGAGTTCTTAAAATTATGAAACAAAATTAGATGGATTCTATTTAGCAATAGAAAGTAAAGTCCAGTAGGACTACCTTCCTACGTATGGAGATCATTTCTTGGAGTTTAGCTTCCATAACATATTGATAATCATCAGATGAGGTAGAAGAGGTTGGATCAGACTAACAAGTCAAGGAAAAGGAGAGGGACAAAATTGAAAAATCAGAACTAAAGACACTAACACTGAACAGAACACAGCACAGAATGTTCAAAAGAAAAATGATTGCAAATTTAATACTTTAACTGACAAAATTTTATGTAGAATAAACCACACTTACAAGAGGGTGACATGAGGCAGTTGATGCAGATGAACTAAAAACATGGAATGCTAAAAAAGCTAACAACCTAAATATGGAAATTCCAGGTTAGTGATGGCTGGCTGATGAGAAATCACTCTTCCTCTATAGAGGGATATTAAAATCAATCATGGGAAATATAAGATCCAATTAGAATTTTGGAAAACTCAGCATCAAAGTCTCATTTTGAGAAGCCAGTGCCAGAATGTGTTTTGTTTTTAAAAATGTCAATCCTGCAATCTTATAATAATGAACACATTGTGTATAATGTTACAAAATACACTAAATCAAAGGGGTTAGTCAATTAAAGATCCATGCCATGTTAGGTTCCTGTACAGGCACAAAAGCAAACCACCTAAGGGGCATTAACCACAACTCTTCCAGCTTATAATGAGAAAGACTGTAGTCTGTGCAATGGCTACTATACAATGGCCACATTAGTCTTTAATCTTGTGACAGGATGAACCACAATCTATGCAAAGAAGCAATCAGACAGATATATCATAGTGGATTCTACATTTACCATGATCAGGGATGTAGTTATGGGGGGAGGGAGAGAAGAATACTGCTTCCAATGAAATGTTCCTTCAGTCCTCACATTTCTAGCATCCCAGAGAGGGAGACACTGAAAACTGTTCACACTTAGAACTCATATTTTCTATTTTCACATTTCCTTGGTAACTTGATCTCTCCTCTTCTTAGGGTGCCAAAATTGTATCTCTATATGCTCAACTGTACTTTTAAGTTACTGCAGTGCTGGAAATTTGGGGACTGAAGGAAAATTACATGCAAAGGGGGGGGGTAATTCTTATGGGATGGCAATGCCCTCAAACCCCCCCCCCCCCAAATAGCTACATCCCTGAACATGGGCCTCATTACTCTACTCTGTCAAGTTCTTATGTAAATCAGCCCTGAATAACATGAGAATTTTAGTCTGCCCATTTAAACTGAGAGGGGGGGGGAAACTAACTAAATTTGTTTGAAACCATTTTAAAGCCCAATCAAAACATATCTAGTCTGTCACCCATATATTAGATCAGCCTTTCCCAATATGCCACTCTCCAAATTTCTTGGCCAAGTTGGCTGGGGATAGTAGAAGTTGTAGTCCAAGGGAAGCAGAGACTGGGGAGCTCCCAATGGTATCCAACTGGAGACATGCCTCAAGAAGCTCAGAATTTTTTTTTAATTGGATAAAAAAGCCCTGGGTTTTTTATTAATAAAATCACCATCTCTTGAGCATCTTGGAACATGTCTCCATTTTAGTTTTTTATGGGTTTTGCAGGCTATGACGCCATGTTCTAGAATTTTTTCCTGATGTTTTGTCAGTTTTTTCCTGACGTTTCATTTCTCTGAAGATACCAGACACAGATGCTGGCAAAACATCAGGAAAAACTCTCCTAGAACATGGCCCTGTAGCCCGAAAAACCCACAAAAAATTAAGGATGCCAGCCATGAAAGCCTTCGACTTCACAATGTCTCCACTTTCTTTTGTGAATGTTGCAGCCCAACACATCTGGAAAATGCTAGATTGGGGGAGCTTGTTCTATGGCCTACAAGGTACTTGCCGAATATTTTAACAATCACAGGCAGTAAACCCAAACTCCACAGGGGGACCTCAAGGAATTCAACCTTCAGGGAAGCCACCATCACCCTTTGGGGAGGCCACCATTGGTGGTTTGATGGCTCAAAGGACCAGAGTCCTTTTAGAAAAAAACTGTCAACAATGTATCAATAAACAGATTTTTAACAGCATCCAGAACAACATAAATATTGAATATAAACCATAACTGCCCAACTAATTCAATACTTTTCAGAGCATAAAAACTGATAATTTGTTTACAAAAGGGACTATTTCTCTTATCTGTAACCCTCCATACTCCCATATACACAGGTATGCAGTGATCATACCAGTAAACCAGTAAAGAACAGAGCTTCAAAAGTTACATTTCAGAAGTAATTGTCTACAGTTGCAGTTCCAAGGGTGAAATAGCTCCCCTAGTACCTGTCACTTTAATTTTTTTTTAAGTAGCTGTTTATTTTCCCTTTATTCAAAAAGTAGCTATAACAGCTATTTTCAGTTACTTTTTAAAATCTGTGGAGTACCAGAATGCTACAAACTGCTGGCCTGTGATACAAAACACATTGAGATTGTGTGGCTATCCTCTAAACTATAGAAGAAACCCTGGAAAAACAGTTAGAGTGAAGTTATCTCGTAGGGCAACTTTCCCATAAAAGTCTTTTTTTTTTCTTTTGAAAGAATGATGACCAGCCCACTCAGAAGGTAGAGGAGACTGGGACTGCTCAACTCTGTCCATTGTGCTTGTATCTCATAGGTGTATGCCTCAGGACTTTGAGCAGATGGCTAGGATGCCATTGGCCAAACCAGTAATGTTCTGCCCCTGGTTCCAACCTGGGTCAATCCCCAGGCTTGTATGGCAACAGGTGGGTATTTACATGCTTCACCGCACACCACTGTGCCATTGACCTGCTGTGTCAGAAAGCCTGATGCCTGCCACTGCTGTTTCACCTGTCTTGAAGGCCCCCATCATGGCCTTTAAAGGTGGAAATGGGATGCTTGGCTACACCCACGTGGCTAGGTGCCCCCTTTCTCATATCAGAGGCCATTGCAAGGCACCTTTGGGACAGTGCAACAGAGGTGGCAGGTACTGGGTGTATAGAACTGTCCAGTCTGCTAGCTCGTGCCATGGAGTTTCCTGGAAACTCTGCAGGAAACAGATGGTCTTTTTGGTCTGGATTAAGGTCCTTTGTCTTGGGATCTATCTGAGACCACCGAGTCAGTGTTTGGACTGGTTGATCCTGGCCTGGGGTCATTATTCATCCTGGGTAGGGGATTGTGGAAGCTGTAGTCCAAAAAAGTACCTTTACTAGTACTAGTCACTTAATTCTGACTGTGGATAAAAGGTTTACCATTGTAAACCACTTAGACACTGTTAGTTCAGTGTCAAGCGGTATATAAATGAAGCTGTTTGTTTGTTTGTTTTGAAGTGCTCTTCCAGATATGGTGACTACTTCCCCCATGGAACCTTCAGAGTACATACATTTCCAAACACTTGCTCAGTCTGTAAAAGTAGTAAGAAAATTATTACACTTTATTTTTGGGTGCAGAGTTCATGTAAATGTGTAGAAATAGCACTTGTCTTTCCTCAACTTTCCTATTTTTCAAGAACAGTAGCTTTTCATGAGAAGAAAATTGTTTTGTTTTTTTAAAAAACAAAAACAAACAACAAACATGATCAGCTTTCAAATGTGTGGATTTTCACCTGCACTGGGATGGAAGAGCTTTGAATTCCCAATACTCAAAACATGGGACATGGTGGACATTTTTCCCTGCATCATTTGCATGTATGGCTCCTTCCAAGTTCAGTAACTCTTTCCCCCCAGATCATTCTGAAAAGCTGAATTCAAGCTAATTTCAAAAATACACCAAGAATAATTTTAATTTGTTCAGACTTCTGGAGTGTAAAACAAGGCTTTTAGTTGAAATAGTTCAGTATTTCTTTACCTCTGAATTATAAACACAAACACATAGACAGAACAACAGAAGCTTACAGTGGGGTATAAGATGAAGAAATTCATCACATGATATTGTTAGGCCATATTGCTAACACAGACCAGTAGAAGAACATCTTACAAGTGTGTACAATCAATAGTCAAACACTTCTCCATTTAACTCACTATCCAGGGCTGTGCTGTGCTTCTTACTGATTTTTGTTGTACTCATATCAATGTACCTCTCAGTGATATCACTGGGGACAAATGCCCATTCAGGAACTTTTGTATGTCCTTCAGAAGACACACAAGGCCTTGCATTATATTAGATCAGTTTCTGTTGCTACATTCATGTACATTTTCCTCCAACTATTGACATCTAAAAGCTTACTCACACACATTGACAGAAGACTGTTTACCAGAAGCCAACACTCTGATTTTGACAATCAAATAGATTAAGAATCTGGTTACTAAATTAGTAGAGTGGACTGAGGGAGCTGTTTTGCAGTAGGGCCAAATAACATTTTTCCCTTACTAATTTTATGAAAGAAGTCAGTAATCCTGATAATACAACCTTTAGAGTTTACATTATTATTTAATAATATGAACATAACAAAACCCTGAAGAAATCAAGCTGGACAAAGGCTTTTGGACCAGATGGAGTAAGTAGAAAATACTTTCTCTATGCTTTTGTCACTGCAGGCCACCAGGTTTTACTAGGCTCCACTGTCATTGGGGGTGGTTCAAGAGCCTTGTTTTAGTTGGGATATAATGGGAAACCAGACAATACCACCCCACAGTGCAAATCTCTCCTAGGCCCATGATTAGCATTGCCAGGACAAAGGAAACCCCTGCTTAGGCTGAGTAAGAGGGGGAAATTGATGCCACCAAGTGCTGAAATTGTACTTTGGGCAGATTGAAGAAAACAACATATGATCTCATCCAAATCATAGCTTTACCTTTTGAAAGACTGCCTCTTTGTTTCTTTCTTTCCCACTGTTTTCTACTCTTAGTTCACAACAAAATCCAGATTAGACACATATCTATATACAGCAGTATTAGTAGTAATAGAGGATAAAGTATTAGTAGTAATAGAGGGTAAAGATTCTTAAAGACTGGAATTCCTATTAAAAACATCCTGTAAATTGCAATTACAACTTTGCTTCCTCAAAACTGAAATGATATTTCAAACAGACCACAATTGCTATGTCACTTACAACCATAGTACTATATGGCAAACGCAAGTTTGTTTATTTTTTTTAAATACAGGAGACCATGTTGGTCCATAGGAAAAAATAATTTTAGTTCCATGACCTACATGGTTCTAATGGACCTTGATCTTC
Source organism: Sceloporus undulatus (assembly GCF_019175285.1). Classification (NCBI taxonomy): domain Eukaryota; kingdom Metazoa; phylum Chordata; class Lepidosauria; order Squamata; family Phrynosomatidae; genus Sceloporus; species Sceloporus undulatus. The sequence continues at coordinate 50,915,969 of NC_056526.1, read as the reverse complement.
ATAAATTCCATTTTTTTAAAAAAAATACAACTTATAATAGGTCTTATAATAGGTCCTCCATCCACTATGACATCATTGTGTACCATGGTGGAACATCCACCATTGAAGATTCTTCCATTTGAGGTAGGGAACATGCACAATATTTCCAATTATTTGACCTGCTCCATCTATTGAAAAAAACAAATAAAGAAATGCCTGAATACACTGGAACATTTGTTCCAGCTGCACTTAGTTGACTTCAGTTGACTTTATCTGAACATTACAAGGAATCCTTAGGGAGGAAGAAACTGTTTATCCATAAAACTATATGCACAACTGAAAAGTATTTGAATAAATATTGATAGGAATGGCTGGTGTCATTCTAAAAAAAACCTCTTAAGAAGCAAAAAACTTTTTGAATGCAATTATGGCCTTTTCATAGTTAAAGTGAAAGCAACTGTTTTGAGGTAATGATACAAAGATTTTGTCTTACAAGCGTTCTCTTTTTACTGTATGCCATCAAAAATGTTATTTTGGAATACAGCCTATTTTTATGCATGCTCATTTAGATGTCAGTAGGGGAGTGACTGCCAATGAAGTATAAATAGGAATGCAGCCTCAAAGTGTATCTACACTACAAAGTTATAGCAATTCGATACCACTTTTACTGTCATGGCTCCATACAACAGAATTCTTGGTTTTGTGGTTTTGTAATGGTTCTGACACTTAGGAGAGTGTGCTACTGTAAATACCTCTCCAAACTACAAAGTCCATAATTCTGTAAGACAGAGCCATGACTGTTAAAGTGACATCAAATTGTTGTGATGGTGCAGTGCAGATCCACTCTAAATTCCATGGGGAGAAAAGGACATACCAAAAAGTAGTCTGAGACATCATTATGAAGATTCTGCAGAAGTTGTAGGAGTGACTTGTGTCTATTCCTTTTTTACTTCTAGACAATACCCAAACTGAGAACTTGCATATATCAAAGGAGAGGAAATATCTTCATCAGAGCTTACAGAGGCTACTTTTTTGGACAACCACTTTTAGAATCCTCCAGCCACTGTGGTATTTATACTCTGTAGCAGCTTGTGGACCAAGTGTGTGGGGTGTGTGGTTTACACTGAAATGGTAGGGAGAAATGCACCTTGTTCAATCCACAAGCCACCCATAGCTGTAGTTTTAAAAAGGAACATTTCAAAACTCTGACTTTATATAACAGTGCACAATCCATAAACCACTTGTTACACTATCATGCAACACTGATTAATTTGTGCAGGGCCAAGAAAATAAAACAGACTGAGTTTTGCTGCTTATTTTTTATGAAAAGTGATCACTGTATTTTTCTGAAATAATGTGATGTAGAAAATCATGGAAAAAAATTCAATGGCAAATAAAGTTCATGATTTTTAGCAGAACTGGATTAATCATAATTCTTTTATAATACTGAGTATTATAAAATAAACTTCTTTGGGATATTGGGAGAAATGTACTCAAGCCAGACAATAAATACAAAGCGATACCTCTGCCACCAAATTAAGCTAAAGCAAATAATGTTATATGTGTAATTACTATTTATTTACGGTGCCATTAAGTAGAAGCATCTTGTCCACTCCAAAAGAGGCTTTAATTGCTGCTGATGGTGCTGAAGGAAGGAAAAAGGGATGAAAATCAATGTTAAAGAAAAACATTTTTCTAAAATTAACCCATTCCTAACAGTACGTTACCTTAGTGAGTGCTGCAATTCTCTGAGCCAGTTCCGCTTCTACTTCAGGCAACGTCTCAGCTTTTCTCATTGTTTGTTGCAGTTTTTGTTCAGCTAGCTCAAGACGTTCTTGCAGCTGTCTATTTTTTTCTTCCATCTAAAATCCAGAAATAGTATGGTAATTAAAAAAAATGATATGATATTACAGTGAAATGGCTGAAGCAGTTCTCACAAAAAAGATAAGGGAAAGAAAATAGTTGAGTAGAAAAAACATAATACCAAACAGTTTGATTCAGATGCAGAATGTATGGCTTTATTGTGTGGTCCAGTGGCCAAGCTGGTGGGGATATTTTGAGAGTGGTAGTAAAAAAAACCTTTTCCAAACTTTGCTTTTATAAACCTGTGAGATTTGGCACACATTTAATTACTGCATCCACTAAATAGTTGTAAGTAGTGTCATAAAGGCTGGTACGATGTTTCTTTAGACTGAAGTAGGGTGAAAAGCAATGCATGTCTAAAAAAAGTGAAAAATCTAATTTGTGTATCACGATAGATTCAGAGGCTAAGAAGCACCAGAAAGTCAAAGACATTCAAAGCTTTAAAGTAGAAAGGGAAACAAGTATTATTTCCCTTCAAATAATGCATATGTATTTACATATTTATTTAAACTAAATCCTTATAATAAACCAAGAGAAAGTATGTTTGTACCAGTAAAAAAGAGAGCAAGATGTTTAATTTCAGGGTCACAAGAGAAGATTACGGGAATAGGACTATTCGAGATCTCTAAGGGTTGGGGGGAAAGGAAGTAGTATTTGTAAGCTTGTGAACGAAAAGGCTTAAAGGATATGTAAATAGAGGGGGGTTGGGAAAGACATAAGGGGTTAAAATGATGATATATGTTGTTATTATGTGTTAATATATGAAATGTATGTGTAATGACTCAATAAAAAGAGAGAGAGAGAGAGCAAGAGTGATGAGAGTGCCACAGACAACTAGCATCAGAAACAGTTGAAACAGATGGGCCAAATAAGACAGCTTCTGGCTGCTTCAAGGGCATGGCGTTTAGATGACACAAACCCCAAAGTGGCCAGAAGCCACTCTGAGACTGGATAAGGCAGCCTGAAGCTGCCGGCAAAAGGAGCAGATTTAATCTGTTCCTGCCGGCAGTCTGCTTTAGGAGTTGGCCATCCGATCGCTGTAGTCCCAGAGCAATTGGGGCCGAAGCAGTCTCTGGTCGTTCCTTTTGACCCATCTGCTTCACCCCAATGTTAGCTTCTATTGTTGTCAGCTATTGCTATAATGGGGACGATGAAGAACTACTAAATGAGCTTAGCCAAGGACCAGGACAATTCCAAGTTATCATCATAGCAGCATCATAAAGATGAAACAATCTCCTTTTTAATATATCATACAGCCCACATATGCTATAGCAAGCAATGTCATCTTGTCTGGCACTATCACTTCTTCAGAAATTATTATCTGCATCTTTTATGGACAGATGTTCTATATCTGCACAAGATTGTATGAGAATACTGACTTCCAGAGATTAGTCTTGGTTGGCTGGCCAAGAAACTCCTGTGTCATTGAAATAATCGGTAATGTATGTAATGATTTATACACAAATGTACTGAAGACATGGAATGCATGTCAGTGATAGAGTGTAAACTAAATAAAGCACATCAGTAAATGCAAGTAATAGTCCATATTTTCTCTTACTGTCATGAATCAATACAAACACTCAGACCTCCCAGGTGGTATTATATTCCTGTAATAGGATTAAACTTCTTTAAAATTGTGCTGTCACTAAGCCTCTTTAGAAATTAGCCCCACTGTGTTCAATGGGACTTGCTCTCAGTTATGTGGTACTGCTTGTTAAAATATTTCATGTCAGTGAACTTGCATTCTGCAAGCATTAGACCCTTTCCTGATTGTCAGTGCATATCCTTGCTCTTTCAATCCATGTATGGTCAACTTCTAGGGTATTAAGAATCCCCACAAACTTTATTACAATGCTATTACATTGCTTAGCTGTGACGGAGGTATTACTCTTTTCAGGATATCTTGCCCTTGTTCCGTCTCAGAATTTGGAAATGTTATTTTTAGACTACAAGTTCCAGAATACCTGTATTGGAAGGTTAGTAGTCCAAAAAGGTAACTTTTCTAACCTCTGCTCTTTTGACTTCACCAAATCTTGATTCAGGATGTTGTGACTCTGACTAGATGGGAACCAGGTCTGACGAAGCAGCATGTTTTAGCATATAAAATGTTCTGGGGCTTGACCTTGGATAAAACTAAACAGCCTAAATCTGATCTACTGTGGTCTCCCTTCCTGCTTGAAAAATAATCACATTTTTCTTCTGATCTTGATCTACCAATATCTGGAAAAAGGAAAAATGAGAACATTTAGCAGTAATGTAAGTATGGTGAAAAAAGCCAATACAATAAGAACCTTCCAGGGGAGTTTATCCCAGAATTCATTTCCAATTTAGCAGCAATCTAGATACTGAACCTGTCTCAGGAGGGCCTCCTTGTTTGCCAGCTCATTTTCAAGCTTATCATTCATGTCATGTATTGAGGTTGATTCCCTCTGGGCACTCAGGTAACGCTTCTCAAGGGTAGTAATCCTTTCTTCCATGTCTTCTTTCTGTGCCATAGCCTTTGAAGAGGAAGCAATATGTCAAAATACCAAAATTGCCAAGTGTTGCCAATGTTAACATTATTATCAGTAAGTCTTTATTTTCTTTTAATCTAAACACATATGAATTTACACTCCACAGAATAACTTTGCAACAATTAGTTTAAAAAGAATCTTTCCTTTGACTGCATGCACTGCATGCATCTTACATTAGCATCTTATACTAGCTCACATAGAATAAACAAAGATGGTTAGACATACTTTCTTAAGTATTATACAAATAAAACATTCCCTTCAGATGTTCTCCTGAATTCCTACATTCTGACCAGTAAGTTGTCTGAATCTGCCGGGGGCATAGGAACTAAGGAAACATAAATAATTAATTTGCTCTTTTCCCTTGGAACATACAGTTTTGTAATAAATAGATGGGTGGATCTGTAACTGCTTTGTAACACACTGCTTTGTAATATCCCAAATCAGGGTACTGATGTGGCAGCGGGGGGTGTGGGGTGGGTCCTATTAGCTCCCTGAGATGGAAAAAAAATGAGCATTCTCCTTGGATATTATGAAGAAATTAATATTCCTTACCTGATCAGAAAATTCTAATATTTTTCTTCTTTTCCCTCATATTTCCTTTCTATATCAAATTCCCATAATATGACAATACTCACAATAGCAAGCAGTTATAAAACAAACAAACATTAAATCAATTATTATTCTAAATATGAAAAGAAAATGTACTGTTGCATTACAATAAACATTACTGCTCAAAAAGATGTGAAAATTATGTTTTTCAGTCTGAAGCAAAGATCAAATTATTACAGGAAGACACTGATGAAACAGAACCATGAGGAGACATTTCCCCTTCCCTTTGTAATCTTCAAAAATAACATGCCCTCGACATTTGTTCTGAAGGGGAGAGAAACCCTCCAGAGTAGATTTATGTGCAGCAAAGAGGGCTTGCATGAGTGTGGAATAAATGAGATGACCCTTTTGAATTAATAGAAGTCTGCTAGTGTGACACTAGATTTCAGCCTGAATTGCAGCTCAAAACACCTGAACTTTAGCTCAACAGGTAACAACAATAACAACAACTTTATTTATATCCTGCTTCTCTGTTACAAACAATCGAAGCAGGTCATATATTTCAGGTGGAATGTAGCCAGAGAAATTTGAAATTATCTTGCTCTTTCTCTACATAATGTCACAAAACTGTTTCCTAAGATCTCAAATTGTTTATTTGCATTGCTTATCAGAAAGATCCTGGCTTTCCCCTTTGCCCCACAAATCTAGATTTACTCTTATTCTCCCCCCCCCCCCCCTATTTTCTTCTCTTGATACAATACTAAAAATCAAAAAGTTATGTAAAAATAAATGAATAAATGTAGAAATATAACATAAATATTACTCTTCATCAGCACCTTTGCTAAAAGGATGTATACAAATACAGTACCAACCTCCAAAACAGTGCTGTTAGCATATTGATATACAGTATTTAGCATGCAGGTTAAAGGTCTTGATTTGGATTTTATATTTAATAATATGGAAAATGCATTTTTCAGGTAATTCCCCATTTTACTGCATCAGTAGTAGAAGGCCCCATTTGTTAACTATAGACAAGGGAGTATTCTGGAACATGGACTAATGCTGTATGCAGCTTTATAATGGATGGATAACTGGCTGGGTGGATAAAGAAACTGTGATAGTATAAATACTTTACCTCTCTTATGTCTCTCTGATATTTGCTGTTCAGTTCTTCAGTTTTAATTAGGTCCTTTCTAGCTGTTTCTGCATCTTGTTCTACCTCCCCAACTCTAGAAGACAAGGAAGCCAAGCGGTCCTTCATCTGAGCCATTTCATAATTTTGCTTTTCAAGAAGTTCCTGTAGTTCCATCAAGTGACTGTTTTCATCGGTTGAGTCTATAGAGCCATTAGATAGACGCTGGAACAAACAACAACTAACATTAAATTTCTATCATACAGATACGCAGTTAGTAATTCTCTTTACAATCATGTTTTCTACATTGATTAAGCGTTCCAAAATAAATTGTCAGCCCCTACAAAAATGGTGCTTCAACAGCAACAGCTTAAATCCAGTTGTTATTACCAACTAGAGTAGATTCATTACATCAATGAGAACATAGTAAGTTAATACTCATGTACATGTAGTTGTTTCAGTGGGTCCACTCTACAGAGGAATTAAAAAAGTCAAGATCACCACACAGCTATGTCCAAAGTTTATCATCAGCAGTGTTTGTGCTTTCCTTTGTAGAAAAATGGCACAGGAGTAGGGTTCCAAGATCACACAGCCTGGTCCTCATCTCATGGTCTAGATCTTCTTGTCCAGTCCTGGGATGGAGGAGGAAGGATCTCAATGTGAAAGAGCTGTCTTGAAAAAATATGTTGATAGATAGGTATGGTATGTGTGTCCATGTATTTGCATTTGTCAGACTGGATGCTTTTGAAACGAATGGCATAATCTGTACTTAATTTATCATTCTGAATGTCATCACCATTGGTTGCCACTTATAATGCCATCCTTGTGACATCACTAAAGCACACTTCCTGTCACATCACCATATGTGTGTGTGTGTGTGTGTGTGCGTGCGTGCAAATACACACACACACACATATATACACGGCTTTCTGTATCCACAGATTCTACCAAACATGTTCACACACAACACACAAAGACACACACACAATCAAAAAAGCAAATATTGATTTTTACTGTTTTATGTAGGGGACACTATTTTATTACACCACTGTATATAATTGGACTTGAGCATCCATGGATTTTGGAATCCACAGGGGGTCCTGGAACCAAACCCAAGAGGATAACAAGGGCCCACTATGTACACTTGGGAGCCAAACTCTTCAAATATTCTTCCTTTAATATTTTAGATAAGGAGAAGCACAGAAATATGCTACTCTTTCTAAAACTGCAATAAGCATATGCTTCAGACTCACTATCTTTCTGTTTTGCATATTGTACATATTGCAACTTTTCAAAACTCTGGTCAAGACTATGCTATTATTATTATTATTACACATAAATTTCTTATTCACTGATTTGTGAGTCAGTATTTTGGTAGGGCTACAATACATGATGGCTGATTTAATGCCAGAGAAACTGTTTTATATACCATAACTTCTTTTTTTTCTGATGTAATTTTCAACTTACTAATATTTGTCAGTTTCCAAAATATAAATACCTATGCATTCATTTTAAGATCATATCCATTTATTTGTTTTAAGGCAGTGTCTTCTCATCTCTTCACCCTCTAACCCCCACCCCCACCCCCAAATTTTCTAAAGCAAGCTAGGCCAAATAAAAATAATTACTATAGACAATGATTTTACTCTAGAGTCTGAGAGTCAATACATTAAACACCGAAGCAGTGAAATTACATTGCATTACTGCAGAACAGAACAGCATTGAATTAGCATCTTAATATAATAAAGCTCTCATAGGAATATCATGTACAACAACAGCAAAGTGAAAATGCTTGGAGCTCATTTTTACATATAACTACTTACATGAATGGTCTACTTCTGTGAGTAATAACAGCAGATAAATTTACCCTTGGTATATACACAATCTCCTTGCATTACTTTTCCTGGCATGGATTGCCTAGTATCTTGACACTGCCCCCTCATATCAGGGTCACTGACATTACCTTTAGTCCTATTTTGTTTATTGGCCAGTTGGCTGTGAGAATGAGGCTTAGCCCCTTCAGTTACACAGACATCTTGACAGGGGGGACTGCTGCTATGTCTTGCAGTAAACTTTTGCTCAAAAGTCTCAATTTCTTCACTTAACCTGTCCAGCTTATGTTTTAATTCTGATAGCTGTTCAAAAATCATAATTACAGTTTGTGTAGTAACCAGGCAGTGTTTAGTAATAAGTTCTGTTGGGTCTTTTTCTGTTTGATGCTCCACATTTTGGTCCTTGTTGTGTTTATCGGTTATTCTACTAATTTTGTTTCTGAATCCCTGCCACTGATTGCAGGGCTAATGACCTGGGTTGACAAATTATGTGGGGAAACTTGGTCATGGTCTCCATTCACCTCTACGCTATGAGGTGTGGAAGGGTCCAGGGTCTTCTCTGCTTCTATCTCCAATTGAGAATCAACACCCAGAGTTTCAAGATCGTTAACAATGTGGATAGGATTTGCTTTGCTTATATTCTCATTACCTTCAAAGCACTCATCAATTCTGGGCTGTTTTGAGTGTTTTGAATGAGGGAATGTGTTTGGACTCCCACCCACCTGTTTTCTTCTTTTCCTCTTCCCCATGGCTTAATTCAGTAGTTTTCCACAGAGCATAAAGATTTGACTCAATTGTTTATGTTAAAAACAATTTTCAAAGATAGTGGAGAGGCAAGGCTTTATAGTCTTTCTCTCAGCTGAGCAGGGGAGGTGTCGCTGCTACTGCAGCTACTGCTGGTCTGACAATACAATAAGGGGAAATGCTGAGGCAAAGGGGCAAACAGTCCCCAGTCTTCAAGAAGCCCAGTCCAACAGAAAGTAAAAGGCAGGCTTACTTATATCCTTCCAGAAGGAAATGCTGAGGCAAAGGGGGGGGCAAACAGTCCCCAGTCTTCAAGAAGCCCAGTCCCAATAAATTTACCCAGAAACTCATAGCAGCAGCTCTGATCAGCCAGTATTTTCATATTCTGAATGTGGCACGTTCATGGCAGCTGCTACTCTGCTTTCTATGAGTATCACTTCTTGATATACTGTCCGATGATGACACTTGTGAGCTAGAGTGGGCCAAGTACGACAGCCTCGGTTTGGTCATCTTGGCGTCCAGGGAGGTTTCCAGCTTGATCTGCTCTAGGACCCATTGGTTTGTCCTTTTGGCTGTCTACGGGATCCTCAGCACTCTTCTGCAGCACCACATCTCAAATGAATGGATTTTCTTCTTATCTTCTTTCTTAACTGCCTAGCTGTCACATCCATACATGGTAATAGAGAATACAATGGCTTGTATGGTTCTAACATTTGTGCTCAGTTGTATATCTTTGCATTTTAGAATCCTTTCTAGTTCTTTCATAGCCACCCTCCCCATTATTAATCTTCTTCTGATTTCCTGACTGGAGTCCCCATTTATATCAATGTTTGATCCTAGGTATGGAGATTCTTTTACTATTTCTAATTCTTCATTGTCTAGGTTGAACTTGTGAAGGTCGTTGGTGGTCATTATTTTTGTTTTCTTTATGTTCAATATTAAGCCTGCCTTTACACTTTCTTCTTTGATCTTCCTTAGTAAGTGTTCCAGGTCTGTGAGATTTTCTGCTAGTACTATGGTGTCATCTGCAGATCTTAGATTGCTGATATTCTTTCATTATATTTTCACTCCTCCTTCTTCTGTGTCCAAGCCTGCTTTTCTTATAGTATGTCTGCATACAAGTTGAACAGATAGGGTGAAAGGATACAGCCTTGTCTGACCCCTTTGCCAATTGGGAACCATTCTGTTTCTCTGTGTTCTGTTCTGACAATAGCCTCTTGACCAGAGTACAGATTGCTCATGAGGACTATCAGATGTGTTAGAACTCCCATGTCTTTAAGGATGTTCCATAGCCTTTCATGATCTATGCAATCAAAGGCTTTGCAATAATAATAATAATAATAATAATAATAATAATAATAATAATAATAATAATAATAATATCTCGCCTCTCCCTATTGAGGATTGAGGTGGGTAATAGCAGAGGTAAAATACAAATACAAAAAATAACAAAAATAATCTCTTTAACCCCCCTCCCCCAACCCCTTCTACCATCCCTCCCATCAATACAAAATAGCAATAAAAGGAATAAAGCTAGGATAACATCAACTAAAAGAGTTGAGCAGAAAATGGCAATAATAAAGAGGGGCCGATTAATATGGGCAGTTGATTCTGTTCAAAACGGAGGTCAGTCTTGGAAGGCCCTCCAGAAAAGACTTGTTTTTATCACCTTTTTAAAAGCATCAAGAGATGTAATCTGGCAAATCTTCTCTGGCAGGTCATTCCAAATTTTTGGAGCAGCAACTGAAAAGGTCTTCTGGGAAGTCACTACCAGTCTTGTTTTTTCTTGACTGCAATAGGTTCTTCCCAGAGGACCTGAGTGTGTAGGAAGAATTATATGGGAGGAGGCGTTCCTTCAAGTAAACTGGACCCAAGCCATATAGGGTTTTATAGGTAATAACCAATGCCTTGTACTGTTCCCGGAAGCTATCAGGCAGCTGGCATAAAGATTTTAGGATAGGTGTAATTCGGTCAAACCTAGATTTTCCTATGACCAGTCTGGCTGCCATATTTTGTACTAGCTGGAGCTTCCAAACGTGGTACAAGGGTTGCCCCATGTAGACGAAAGGTTACCAGTGCATGTACAACTGTTTCTAGGTCCTGTGGCTCCTGATAAAGTTGTAGCTGTCATATCAGCTGAAGCTGATAACAGGAACTCCTGGCCATTGCATCAATCTGAGGTGACAGTTGAAGCGATGAGTCCAGGAGCAACCCCAAGCTGTGAACACAGTCCTTTAGGGGAAGTGTGACCCCATCTAGGACTGATGAACTTATCTTCGTACCCAGATTGGGGTTACCTTCACAAGTACCTCTGTTTTGTTTGGATTCATCTTAAATCTATTTTATCTTGTTACAGATCATGTTTCAATATGTTGCTTGAACAACTCATCATTTCTTTCCAAGTCACCTATTTAAAAAAATAGCAATGTCACAAAACAGCAATGGAGTTTTAAAATCAGCAACTTCATACATGGCAGAAACACAGCAGAGTTCTTTGTAGGAAACTAGCTTTAATAGTAGTCCAACTATAGTAGCAGTAGCCAGAAGGAAAATGAGGAAAGTGTCATCAAGAAAATCTGATCTTAGAAATGGTATTAGCTATAAAAGAAAGAAAACATGCCATGGAGAAAAATGAAAAATTTCAAAAATATCCTGGGGGAACAAGTGCCACAAAGGGCAGCAGAGATAAAATGTGGAAGAGTTTTACAAGGGGGAAAGCTATAAACTGTTCACTGTTTGTAAGACAGAGAAGGCAAAAGTATGATCATATCTTCAATTTCTAAAAAGTATGAAAAGGAAACAAACAAGTAATGTGCTACACTGCCACTCCTCCCCCACTCTCTAGATCAAAAGTACAGCTGCAATAGCAATCTGCTATTTGGATGGACAGTACACCAGTAATTGGATGGAGGGTAAACATATGGAATAATGGAGCAAAACCACTATCAAAGTAAATGCTATAATTATCAAATCCTTAAGAAACAGTTTTGAAAACATGCCAGGGGAAAAAAAAGTAGACATTAGCAGTATATTGGGAAAGGAAAATGAAATGAGGATGTTGATATCCCACGTACATGGACTGTTTTACCTATTTATATTTTACACTATAAATTTTTATATTTTACATTATATTTTTCTTGTATACAATTGCTATCCAAATTTATTGTGTAATAATATTTATGACTTGTAATGTTAAACATTTTAATAATAAACATGAATAAAGTTTTCCAACCTAATTAAGGCCCCAAGCTAATTTATATTTACCTAGAAATAAGTTCCACTGAACACAAATGGATTTATTTCTGATTAAAATGTTGGATAGACAATTTCAATGCATATTTTGTATTTGATTCTACAGAGACTTGGATGATTGACTTTGCTTGTTTTTTGGATGATTGTATTAATTTTCATTTCCTAGATTGTTCTTACTAACATTCTTATATCATAAGACCCACAAATATTATCTGTATCAAGAAACACCATATTTATCAGCTTCTCACTGTTTCACTACAGTATAATGCAATTACTTTTTCAATACACACTTCATTTTGACAGCCTAGAATTATGGTCTTGAGAAAACCATCAGTCTATTTAAATTTCAAGGTTATTAAATCTTAAGACCTACAATCGTCATGGCTACCTCTCCTGTCCTCAGACCTCTTGTGCAGTAATGCTTTGTTCATTATCTCATATTTCCTCTAATTAAAGTTCAAAGTAGCAATCGCAATAGCATTTACATTTCTATACCACTTAATAGTGAAATCACCACTCACTAAGCGCTTTACAATCTGTAAGCTTATTAAAAAGATTAACAGCAATCACAGTTAAAAAATTAAATGAAAATATCATCTGATCCTGTTTAGGATACACACATAAAATCAACACAGGTTGTTTTCCACATGAAAAGCTGCATATGACAAAACATTAAAGACGCTACGATTCCACAGTTCAAGAAACTACTTCAGTATCCTCTATACAGTACTTCAGAATGAATGTTAAGATGAAAAAAGTGCCATATTGTAGCTGTTTCTTGTTACAATTTATAAGGTACAAATCTAGACGGCCATATGCAACCCACCTAATTCTTACTTCTTTTGGTCATGTGGACCTTTAAAATCCTTACTTCAAATGGCTAACAGTACAGCACATACTAGCATCTTATTTACATTAATCTTCCTTCTCCAAATGCCTATTACACTTGGAATTCCTTACCTCTCCTTTGTCCATTTAGCATTCCCTGTAAATCCTTCTGCCTCTTTTATGTACCAATAAGCAGATGCTCTGATCAAGTTCAACGCACACATAGTTTTTCAATAAAATCTTTCAGTGATTATCCAATGGTTAAATAAAGATTTTGCAGATGAATACACTATCCACATTGTTTCTTAGATTCAACCTATATAGTTATGGACAGCTGTGTTTTGAGCTAGGATTATATTAATTTTCTAATTGAGAATGTGAATCCTTTGAAGCCAAGGATCATGCCTGAACCTATGTTTTATATATCAAGCATAATGAGTATATTTAATAAACCACAAAATTACAGCATCAAGTTCCTCAAAGCAAATTTTCTCCAAGCGATATTCAACCTCTGAAGGTCAGTGATAACTCACTACATGTCCTTTTCATGAACTGTTTCACTTTGTTTTTCAAAGAACACCATATCCCCCCCCCCAATTCTTTATGTCATATTGGCATTGAACACAAAAACACAATAGCAGGAAAGACCTTGGTAGTCTGTTTGCATTGAAACATAAACATGGGAAACTTGAAAAAGATTTTAAACCTAAAATTCCTTCTGTTGTTGTAGTTGTTGTTGTTGTTGTTGTTGTTGTTGTGTGCCTTCATGTCCATTCTGGTGTATGATTACTGTTTCCTAGGATTCTCTTGACAAGAGTTTTTCAGGCAAAATTTGCCAGTGCCCTCCTGTAAGGCTGAGAGAGTATTACTTGCTACTAGCCCACCCAGTGGGTTTCCATGGCTGAGCGGGGATATGAACACTGGGCTCCTGGAATCTTAATCTAATAATACTCAAATCATTGCATGACACTGGCTCCAAAAACCTTCCTGACTGCTTTATTATAACTTCATTGTAGGTGATAGGAGAAGAGCAACGGAATAGCTACAAAATATGACAAATGGCTAAGATGATAAAACTGATCATATATTATCAATATATTATATTGATTTAGCTTTCAACATCATTGCCATACAAAGTATCATTAGTGTGGCTATGTAACTAATCCAGCCGAATCCTGAATATCAGAGTGGATGGAATCAATTTGTATGAGCTCTAGACTGGAATGAAAGAGCTGAATTAAATTTTGAAAGTAGACTGAATACAATCTGAAGCCTTTGAACCAATCAGGAGATCTGGACATCCAAAATAAGTGGGGGGAAAGTAGGATGGTTCAGTAGCATCACTAGGGAAGTACAGGGGATGTGCACTACACCAAGTAACACACTAATGCATGGGGGAGTGACACCAAAGCTTCTTAAATGTCAGATCATGGAGATTATTGGATGGCCAAATAACCCCACTGCTCCCTAACAGAATGCAGTCAGGGTGTGGGATGGAGGTGGGTATTACTGCTCATAATTTGCTGCCGATTCTGTCAGGTGGCTGCATCCTGGATCCCAGGCATACCTCAGAGGCTGCTTTTCAAAGTTGGGAAGCTTCTGGCATCAAATAGCAGCCTCCGAAGTATGCCTGGGACCCAGGATGCAGCCAAGATGCAGTGGCAGTGGTAGCAAATAACCTGTGATAATTCCTGGTAGCAACCCAAATTGAGACTGTATCCTGTTGGGGAGCAGTCACTTTATTTGCCAATGTGAAAATCTCCCCTGGAGTTGGGGAGACCTGTTTAATTTTCTTCTTCTTCCTGCTTTTCTTTTTGTCATGGTATGGATCAGAAGACTTTCTTTTCAAAGCAACCTTCAAGGAAAAATCAGCTGGAGCTGAAAGCAGATGAAATCTTGAGGCTAAGACTAAAGTCTGCTCCAAAGTCATCAGCATTGGATTTGAACATAAGGTGGCTGGTTCCATGGTAACTGGAAGTCCATTAGGAGGAAGAGATGAAAGTTGCAATAGATCAGCCTGTAATGACTTCTATATTTCAGGAACCTTGAACCAGTAAAGGCATTTTTTAAGAGTTTATCTAATATAATGCTGACAATGGGCACACTTTTAAAAAATGTGGCCCTCTCCTAAACAGGTCAAGCTTTTAGAATAAGCATCTGACTTAGGTATCTTATTTCCATAGATGACACACTTCTTTAAAAAAAAAAGACCTGGATTCTAACAGAAAACAGGAATGGTGCCATGTGCTTAAAAGGCTACAAAAAGGGAGTAAAGAAAAAAAAAGGATGGAAAAAAGGGAAAAGAAATTAAAACAAATAACCCAGGAGAAATGAGTAAACGATGACTAAAAAGGAATTTACTTCAGAAAGTGATGTGAAATGGAAATATTTCTATGTGCTGCTGCTAATGTGGTGGATAAAAGGAAACTCAGGAAAATGGTGGGAGTGCCAGCCCATGTGCAAGCATTAAGGAGGCAAGATTACCATCAAAAATAGTGTACAGGTTAACTACACTCCAGGTTCCCAATGAAAGAAAATGAAGAAAGAGGAGCAGTTCAGATTCTTGAATCTTGACTCAGATTTGGGCCCTGGATATAATGGAATGAATTTGGATTGATATGGATTGAAATTGATCTAGGTTCAAACCTCCAAATCAGGTTCTAAACTGAGTCAGGAGACTAGTACACAGCTCTAATAATTAGTACTCTTTCCACTTTTCTTTTTATACTGATGAAATTTCAACTGCACTATATTCTATAGTGGCGACAAGCCTCCTTATTGAGGATTTTTAGAGTAGAGAGGTAAGCTACTTGGTTTTAAAATTTCTGGATTGTAGTACTAGTATTTAATTAATAAGAGATTATTTCTGTAACTTAAAGTAGCTGTGAAATTTATATATTTCCACAAAGACGTCTTTTACTCTGATGCATTATTGAAAGCTTACTTATAGCTGCCTTCGTTAGATGGCGGAAAACAGATCTAATGGACATAGGGAAATAAAAATGGTCAAGGCTACCTGGCATCTGTTTAAAATATGCCAGTGGTACCCCTTGCATAAGATATGGGTTGTCTTAGTCATGTTATCATTTTCTGACAGGGCAGAAATGAACTCAGCATCTTAATAAGAAGATTAATAAGAGCAATAAAATTTTATCTGAACTTTTCAAATTATAATCATTCTCAAAAAAAGGCTGTGAAATACCTTTTCATGAACTTTTTGCCCAGGCTCCATTCCTTTGATATGCTCTGAGTCAAGAAGGCCTTCTCCTGTGGCCATTTTCCTCTGAATGTGTGCATTTTGTTCACGCATAGCTATAATCTAGAACAGAATGAATACCAGAAAATTAATGTCAAAACTAAGAATAAGTAGGTAAACATTTAAAATATTTAGCACTGAAATATGTTTTAACTATTCATTTTTAAAGTGTCACTTATAATATTTAACAACAATTTAAAAATCCCAATGATCACAAAAATGTTTTGAAATGAGAAGCAAATGTTATTCATTACACAAAAATTAATTGTATTAGTTGTCTCCATGTTATTTTTTTAATTCACCTTATTGCCCCTTTGTTATCCCCCACGCAACATGTAGTGAGATATCATTGTCAAAAGTAATGTATTTCTTCCCTGTGACACAGTCTTTCCTAAAGGCTGCTGTCTTTACTGTTTAAAATGGAAGTGTTTTCATTCACCACCACATTTACTTCATGGAGATGAACCAAAGTGAATAAATGTGCAGTGCAGCTGACTGCTAAAAACTATACGTGCAGATGATTATACTTTTACACAAGGTAAATCCAGTGCTACTGCATTAACTGTATATATAAGATTATAATGTTTCCTGACTAGATTTTCTCAATATTCTTTCCATTTAAATTATATTTAAGACCACCTGTCAATAAATTATTACATAACGTCTGTCTCATTATCTTGATTGAAATTTGCTTCCAATTAAACCTGTTGACTAGTGTATACTAAAAGGATTTAATTTAATTACTAGTATAGTAAAAATGTAAAGAGGTCAATTCTTAGAGTTTGTCACATGTTTATAACATTTTAAAAGGCCTTTGTGTGTGTGGATGCCTTCAAGTTGCCCATCAACCTATGATGACACCATGAATTTCATAGGATTTTCTTAGGCAAGGAATACTCAGAAGGGATGTTGCTAGTTCCCTCTTCTGAAATATAGCTTACAGCACCATGTATTTCATAGAATCACAGAGTTGGAAGACGCCACAAGGGCCATCCAGTCCAGCCCCCTTGCAATGCAGGAACTCTCAATCAAAGCATCCCCGACAGATGGCCATCCAGCCTCTGTTTAAAGACCTCCAAGGAAGGAGATTCCACTGCACTCCAAGGGAGTGTGTTCCACTGTCGAAGAGCCCTTACTGTCAGGAAGTTCCTCCTAATGTTGAGGTGAATCTCTTTTCCTGTAGCTTGCATCCACTGTTTCGGGTCCTGTTCTCTGGAACAGCAGAAAACAAGCTTGCTCCCTCCTCAATATGACATCCCTTCAAATATCTAAACAGGGATATCATATTACCTCTTAACCTTCTCTTCTCCAGATTAAACATCCCCAGCTCCCTAAGTCGTTCCTCATAGGGCATTTGTTGGTGGTCTACCATCTAAGTAGTAACAATAACTAACCCTGCTTAACTTCTAAAATCATGTGGAATCTGATGTCTTTAGGGTTTTTAGACCAAACTCAGTTTATAAAACACCTGATATTCTCCCATCCTAGAGTCAACTGCATTCATCTTTTACTTGGTATCACTTCCCTTCTGCCAGTGACTTCATTCCACCTCAACTTCCAAATTTTCTCCATCTTTAGCTATCAAGCTTACTTTTCTGGTGCACTGCAGAACTCAAGATTCTATATACAGATGACCTGTGATGGACAATATGCACTCTGAAAAGAGTGAAATGGAAATCATCACATAAATAGAGAGGGGGAAAAGAACAGATAGCATGAAAAACCAGAAAGAACTGAGGAAACGCCAAGGAAATTGCAGATGAGGAAGAACAAATGTATGTTAGAAAGTCTGTAGAAGTTTACGTTTGTTAGAGAAAGTGCTTATGTTTGTGTTTATATGTGCTCGCTTTACATTTTGAAAAATTACAATTGTAAAAAAGATTCTATATACAGATGTTCAACATCCAATTAGAAACCTGGTGGGAAACTATTTTTATTTAATTGCAATTAACAGTTCCCTGAATCAGAGTCCTTTTTAGCCTGATTTAGCATGAATTTTGTATATACAGATGCTCATGGTAAATAAATGTCAGTCTTCTATCCTGCATCAAAAAATCGTTGAAGATTCAAGTAACTGAGAAAACACTGTGATCTATCCACATATGGTCTATCTAAGAATATTCAAACAGTATCATAAGAGGATGCTGAGATGGGGAAGGTTCTTTTGTTTCTGATTTTTGTTTCTTTGTTTGGAACATTGACTTCTGTAAAAATAGAAGAAACTTACTCACTTTGTGGTCATCAAGCACTAAACAAGCAGTACATAATGACAGGAAAACCTTCATAATCTATAGAGGTATAATCAGGATTGTACCCAAGTCTAGAAGCTTCAGGCCTATATTCAGTTGTTAGTCTTAACCAGAGTAGACCCTCTGAATAATTGGAACTTATGTAAGTATTGATTTACCAAGTTCTTCCTGATTCAGTTTCTCTATTGTTGCTAAGATGTAAGTGTTAGAGGTTTTCATTCTTCCTGTTGAGTTGGGATGTGGTGATGGGGTAATGGTGGATGCATGAGAGGTTTCTTAACTATAAGATGTTCCAGATGATGTCACCTTAACCTTCAGTTCTGGCTGTTTTCTGTAAACAAGTCTGGGTGAAGGGTATCTTTTCTGGGTATCTTTTCTTCTGCTATCAATCCCACAGCTTTATTCATGCATCCCTACATTTCAATGAATTGAGAAGATGTCTTTTTCTAGTAACGTTAATGGTTGAAGTACTATGCACAAAGCTTGTTCCATGCACTCTACAAGTCCCTGGAATTGGATAAAATTTGTCCAGGACTTCTTTTTCCTTTCCTCATTTCATCTAAAAACAACATATTTTGAAGAAAAATGCATAATATATTAAAAGGGGAGTTCAATTTGTTCAGTATTTCTTGTTCTATTGGACCACTGCTAGAGAGCCAGCATGGTGTAGAGGTTTGAGGATTCAGTTACAATTCTGGTGACCAGGGTTCGAATCCATGCTCAGCAATGGAAATCCATTAGGTGACCTTGGGCAAGTCACACACTCTCTGCCTCAGAGGCAAATCCCTTCTGGACAAAACGTGTCAGGAAAACCTGGTGATTCACTTCATATTAGGATCTCCATAAGTCAGAAATGACTTGAAGGCTTACAGCAAGAGGAGTAACAGCAGTAACAACTACAGTCACTATAAATGCAAACACATAATAGAGGAAACAACGCCAAATCCACTGACACTGAGATTTACGATTTGGAAAGTTTCCAAATGAGGAAGCTCAACAGCTATGAGAATGAAACAATAACTTTTCTTTATATAATTGTTTTATAACAACAATACAAAACAAGCAATTAATACATAAATAACAAATAGCCTTGGAGGGCTATATATAAACTTGCATAATCGCTATCTTTTGTAGGGGTAATAGAAATAACAAAGTCCTAAAGTCATCACTCAGATTCCCTAGTTGATGAAGTTGGGATCAAAGTATCTTTCTAAAGAATAGTTTTTGGCATATACTGGTGATGTATAGTTGGACTGGATACTCCATTTTGCAAAACAATCTGTAACAAATGTAATGGGAGAATTGTTCTGATGAAGGGATGAGAGAGGAATAGATGTACAAAATCCTACTAATTCACTTTCAACTGGTCTTTAAAATATTCCCCTTGTCACAGCTACCTCACCAACCTCTGGGCTGACCTGGAGATGAGCATTAACTTGTATACTCAAAGTGCTAGATTAATGATGACCTCATTACAAAAATAAGACTTTCATTAGCTATAGCATCTAATGCAGGTGAAACTTACTCCCTTTATTGTCTGATCTTCTCCCAGGAGGCAGGAATATTTTTTGTTCAGATGGAAGTGTGTTTGTTTCTTTGTTTCTTTGTATATATAGATTCTGTGACTTTGTCATATTGATATTAATAGCAAATTTTCTAATTACATGTGACAATACAAGCAACTGTAATTGTGAAATTGCACAATTATGCAATAATGTTATTTTGGAATCAACCCCCACTCCATTTAGATTGGGAAGAGGAACACACAGAGTGTCACTTCCAATGTTTTTTCACCCTATGCTTTCCTCCAGCGAACCAATACATGCTCAGTTCTGCATTTGTATATCAAACTTTTGCATATTTATCATTTATTTATTTTTATTCCAGGATCCTGTGGTTTTTCTGGGCATAATAAGATTACAATGTAATTGTGCTACTGCACTGTTCTCTATATTCAAAAGGATAACTGGAAATAATTGGGGTGGGGGTGGAGAACAAACATAGAGCAGTTCTCTTGGGAATCCCAGTGCAATTCCAGCCCTTTTATTGGAAGAAATTGGGGGTTTCCCTGTTGGAGATCCCTGGGGAATCCCCAAAGAAGAAGCAATGAAACCACACTGATAGTGTACCAATATGCTCCCATTATCACAATAAAGCAAAAAAAAAAAAACAAAAAAAAAAAGACACTCATACCCAAAGCGGGCACTAAACCACATAAAGACAGGAGGGTCATTAATGGGTTATTTCAAATGGGAAAGTATAAATTTCCAACAATTCAGCAGTGATGCAGCATGGTACAGCACTGAAAGATAGTGTCATGTAATAAGCTCCAGGTAAAGACGGGGCTAACACAATGCAATTGCAGTATAACTCTACCATGTGATAAGATCCAGCGAAGTCAGCTACACATGTTAGAGCCATGGGTACTGGCTCTAAGATAGACCTTATTTATCCATATTGCTAAATGTGTATGCAATCCAACTGGAAAATGACCTTGGGACAAATTAGTCCCAAAGCAAATGGGCCAAATAAAGTAGCTTCCATCTGCTTCAGGGGCATGGTATTTAGAAGATGCATGCCCCCGAAGATGACAAGCTGTGCTAAGGTGGCCTGAAGCCGGCTTGAAAAGTAGCGGGGAAAAAACGTTCTTGCTGGCAGTGGCTTGAGACCATGGTTCCAGAGCAATCATGGCCAGAGCAGCCACAGATCACTGTATTTTGCCTATCTGCTTCACCCCAACAAACATAAAAAAAATTAAGCAGTCAATATAAAGACCCCAACAAATAAGTCAGCAATTTCAGTTAACCAGTAATTAAAATATTCAGATACTAACAGTCAGAAATAAGGTGGGTCATGACACCGATAGAACACACTCTGAAGATAAAAACTGGGCAATAAACTATTACAAAAGGGAAGAAGAAATCCTTCAAGCAGGCTGCTCCTGATCTAAACTCATATCTAGGTGATAGATTGTGATTGGACCATCTTTCTTAGAAATAGTGGATGAGTATCATGCTCAGTGGACTGTATTTCTATACATGTTAGTGATTCTCTCTTCACTGCTCCCTCCCCAAATTCCACGCCTTTAGAAACAAGCTTGATCTGCCTCCTCCTGTTCCTTTACAAGTGTAATGCAAATTAATGCAGTGCTGATGAGAACTTGAAACTAAATATGCGCTGTTTCAACGTGATAAAACGTTAAAGCAAGGAAACTCTTAACCTTTTTAGAATTCTTATATATTTAATCAAACATTCAGTAAATTCTCATGAACCAATTGAATATTAAAGGGAAAAGAATACATGAAGTGAAATGCCATGCTAAAGTGAGGTTTCTAATGCTGACACACTTATATTTCCCATTCTTATCTCCAGGTGTCTGCACTTTCAACCTAGTATGCCTTTAAGTGTACAAATACAGTGTGTGAGTTACGAAAGGCAATCAAAATATTTTCAACCATGGGCAGACAATACATTGCAGTTATGATGGGCTATACTGCACTTATTGCTACTGTAAGCTGTACTTTAAGGGAACAAAAGACAGAAGAAGAAAATGCCCTTTGGATTTTCAAAAATGGTTGCTTTCAGCAACTGTAATACCTTTTCATGCTCACCTTGGGTACAAGGGGTATATAAAACACCCACTTTTCCCCAAATGGGGTTCTTCATCCCTGGCTCAGCTCTTTAAAAACAAAAGCCACCATCTCAGACTGAATACAAGGAAAGGTGTTTTTGTTTTGTTTGTTTTTTGTTTTTTTAGTGGAGCAGTGAAATATTGTTCCATTTAAAATAGGCAATAGTACAAAAAACATACAAGTCCATCAGAGAGGAACAGCACAGGTGCTTTTAGCCAGGATTTTGAAACTTGCACACCATGATAAAAGCTAACCAAGCTTTTAATTACTACTACAGCCCTACACTTTTCAACCCTTTTTGCATTTAAGGTGTGATATAAATCAAATAAATAAATAAATTTAAGGGAGTTTTGTGAAAAGTTCATTTTAACAAGAAATTTGCTTCTTATGCAAGGAAACAGACTCTAAGCGCAAAATAACACAGTTGTACAGTAAACAGTAAGGAGATTTGGTTGTTGAGTTGGTGGTATCTGTGTCCTATCACTTCAAATGGTGGAAACTTGTGGGGAAACATATGTGAGTATTAGAAGCAATAATGAAAGTATATATTTAAGCAGACATGTTCAGTGGCTTACTGAAATATTGTTGTACATTCTTCAAATTTCTGAAAAGTTATCCCTTCATCTTAAAATACGGCTTGAAATTTCCCTGATATCCAGCTGTCCAGGAAATCCTGCCTATGTGCAGAAGCATCTAATGACTCTTTAGAGTCTATCTCTCTGATAACCATGTGCAAAGGGACTATGCAACACCTTGGCGATTAAGAGGCTGTACAGACTGGCTTGAAGCGCCGGCATGGGGGCAGCGTGGGGGTGTGGCATTTGGTCGATGCACACCCCAGTGCCACCCCAAAGGCAGCATCACACAACCCAACTGACTGCACAGTGGGTGCTGTCACGACACTCCTTTGGTGCAACGTTTATACGCCACACATCAAAAGGAATGCTGAAAATTGCTGCCACAGCAGAAAGACCACCTTTTTGCAAGCTCTAAAAGGAATAGCATTTTGCCATATCTTTTAGAGCTGGCAAAGTGCCAGATCGGGGTACAGCATGTGGTTGCTGCAGCCCTGATCTGGCACTGAAAGGGGAAGTGTGGAGCCGCTCCTTTGGGGCAGTCTTCTTCCTCCCTAACTGTGTGAAAGAAGTTGTAACATGAGCTTTTGTAGGGTTTGGTTTATTTCCTTAGATGCATCTTTACATCTTTCACACAGTTAATTAATTAACCCAAAAATAAATACGGGATTAAAAATTCAAAAGTGGATGGTACCGCACACACCGGCAGCTGGGCAAGTGCACCCTGGATGCAGCCCTGACCCCAGTTGCCCTTCTCCACCTTTATTTTAAAAACGGGAAGCTCTGTTATTTTCTGTATCTATTGTAGTTTCCCTAGCCTTAAAACTCACCGGGGAAATTTGTGATTTCTGAGAAATGTTTTAATATTTACTCCTTCTTACTTTTCTAAAGATGCACATTTGTGTTCATTGCTAGCACAGTTGCAATTTTTTTGTTAACAAAAATGTGTGACATATAATCTTCAGTTACGATCCAAGAAGATGAAAAGAAAATCCCAAACAAAGAACTACACTGAGGCAATTATTGAGGGAGAGGGATCAAGACTTCATGTAGAGAAAAGCTTCCACTGCACACAAAATGATAGATCATGTAGCTTTGTAAAAATAGACTTCAAACAATGGATACTCTGCAGGGTACTATTTTCACATGTATTTCAAATCATTGGTACACTGCAGGTATCGGAAAATACGAAAATAGAAAACCAGGTAAGCCACAAATTTATGACTTCTCCTCATTCCTATATCTTTAGGATTTTTTGTGCCTCTCTATTTGCATTTTACCTTTCACTAAGAAAACTGGAACAATGGCAGCAATGTCTTGAGACTAGGAACAGAAGCTGCAAAATAAGAAAATGTTGCACGGTTTCCTTCTTCTGAACAGAAGGACTCTAAGCAATCATATCAGTGAAGCAGGGTGGGTCCATTCTCCATAATCATAGAGTTGAAAGAAACCACAAAGACCATCCACTCCAAGCCCCTACCATGCAAAAACATAGAATCAAAGCACCCCTGACAGATGACCATCCAGCCTCTGTTTTAAAACCTCCAAAGAAGGAGACTCCACCACACTCTGAGGGAATGTGTTCTACTGTCGAACAGCTCTTACTGTTGCCCTCTTCTGGACACACTCCAGCTTGTCAATATCCTTTTTGAATTGTGGGTGCCAGAACTAGACACACTTGAGTTCTCATGAGTTCTCTGTCCCTCTGGCCCCAACTGACATGCAATATTATATAAGGTAATCTGGAGGAGGGTGAGTGGGTACGGAGGAACTGCCTCTTAGATATTTTTTGATAAAAAAAATATTTCAGCAAATCTTAGAGTTTCTGTTTTTCAGTAATCATGACTTAGTGACACTACTAAGCAACTGATTTTGCTTATAGAGGACATGATGTGTGTGATCATCAGATATAAGGAAGCAATATAACAAAGCGAATAAAATAAAATAAAATTGTAACAATGCACAGGTTTTTTAAAAAGAAAAAAAAAGCTACAAAGCAATGTCCCAACTCACATTCATACATTGTCAAGCAGCATAACTGATCTTGGAGGACAGTAGTTAACTTTCCCCATTCCCTCTACCATGAAAATAATGTTAAGTGTGAACTGCATACTCTGAGACTGGGGTAGGCAACCTGCAGCCCGCGGGCCGGATGCGGCCCGGCGAGGCCTTGGGACCGGCCCCAGCCCGGTCCTGCCGCCGATTGCCACCGGGGCCTTTGGGGGGCAATTGTCTATAGAAGCCTCGAAACATGTATTTATATTAACATTTTTTAAAAATCAGCAAATTTTTTCGCGTGTCCTCCATTTTTTTAAAAAAATGACTTCCATTTGAAAATTTTGTCTACATTTATCCTGGTTTATTTATATATTTAATTTTTTAAAAAAATATTAATTATTTATTTTTTGGCTTCGGCCCCCACAGTTGTCTGAGGGACAACAACCGGCCCCGCGCTCAAAGATGCCTACCCCTGCTCTGAGAGAAGGCGTGGAGACCTCATCTATGTCATGTTTTCTCTTCAGAAAAAATGGGGAGAAACTGCATGACAGATGCACAGAGTTTTGACTCAGTTCCTAAATAAAAACAAGAGCTATATAAAATAGTGGTCTTCATGCTTACATTTTTAGTTTCGCTGACATTGTGTGGAAGGACCAAAGCCTACGAACAATGTAAGGTAAACCTTTCAATCACTACTCCTTTCTCCAGATCAAAAGCACATTTTTTAAAAATTAGGCATGGATTACTAAACATAAACAAAACAAATATCTCTATATATTAATTGAGTTTTAGTCTACAAGATGGTCTGCTTGTTTTAAAAAAATACATAGGAAACAAAAGCTCAGTAAGTTACCTCCTGATTAGCAGCTGCTAGCTCCTCTTCAAGTGCCGAGACTCTTTCTAAAGAAACCCTCAGTCGTTCTCTTACCTAGAAAAAATAAATAAATTATGCAGCAACATGATTCTAGTCTTTGCAATTTTTATAAAAATGCTATAGAACTACAGAGTACAATGATGTTGACACTAACAGAATGTCAAGAAAAACTGTTGTATATATGGTGTTATGGATTATCACAAAATGATATTTATTTATCATCCTCTTGAGAAGAGTTCAGTGATAACACTGAACTTAAAAAACATTAATTAATTCTTATATGTGCCATGGGATGCAGTGGTTCCGTGGTTAAGACACTGATTCTGACAACTGGAAAACTGTCAGGTTGGCAGTTCGTGGCCCAAGCACCATGAGATATTTGTCACTAGTCCCAATGTCTGCCAACCTAGCAGTTCGAAAACATGTAAAAGTGCAAGCCGATAAATAGGTACCATTTCAGCGGGAAGGTAACAAGATTCTGTGCAGTCATTCTGGCCACATGATCACAGAGTTGTCTTTGACAATGCTGGATCTTCAGCTTAGTAATGGAGATGAGCACTGCCCCCTACAGTTGGACACAACTAGATAACCTTGTTGAAGGGGAAAGCTTCACCTTTACCTTTATGTGTGCTACACAACTGAGTGGGTGAGTGGCTGCTACACTAAACAGTATAGTCTGCCTATACCGGAGGGGCTTCTCCCCTCTTACAAGAGCTTGGAATATTAATTTTGAAAAGTAATTCATCTTGTTACCCATTACTTGTCAGGGAACCTTGTTATCCTTACCATTGCTGGGGAACGATGCAGTAATGTTAAAAGTGCAAAGATAGCTGTGCTGACTAAAAGACAAATTCCCAAGTCCATATTGTGGTGATACATTTGTTAGACCAGCTAAAAAGGTAGAAAGGAATCTGTACACACTTTTAAAACACTGAATGTTCGTCATCATGCAAATATTGTTTTGTTTTTAAAAACATGCAAAGAAAAAGTCAGTGTGGACTACTGTTAGGTCACGTAGTTTGCAAGTTGTGTGGGCTCTCTTCTGTATGAAAGGGCTCTGCAGGATGCCTAGAATTTACTCTGTGGATGTGGTGGTGAGTGGTAAATGAATAATCTCTAGTACCTACTCACATAAATCAAGGCTGGGGAATATGTGGTGTTCCAGATGTTGGATGGTATAGTGGTAAATCTTAAAGGGTATATACTCATGAAAACAATCCACATAGGCAAATCCATTAGAACAGTCCCCAAAACTATAACCTTTTCATAAAAGCTGAAAAAGCTCCCCCCCACCCCGTTGCCAATGAACCACTTCTACATATGTTCACCTCCACCAGGAGCAGGCCTTTTGTACAGCTAATGGGCTTTAACTGTTCATCCAAAACTGAGACATACTAAAATATTTTGTATAGAGTCAAGGACAGCTCAAAACAAATGGGGCCGCCCTGACTTACCGAGGCCAACCTGGTTGCTGTCAGGGGGGCGGTGTTTCTGATGGGGCCTAGTAGGCCCGCTCGGGCTCCCAGCATGCCTTGTTGGGGCCAGGCAGGCCTGCCATTGGTCATTTGGGAGGATTGGCTGCCACGGCCTCCTGGGCACAGATGATTGGTTCAGGGGGTCAGGTAGGCGGTGCCTCCTCCTTTTCCCAGCCCCTGATTGGTAGTTAGGCCTATATAAGACCACATGGCATCCTGCCTGGGCGCCATTCTTGCTTGGCTTTCCCACCCTTCCTCGATTCAGGGTGCTGTATTGTCACAACTTTATAGGGGCGGTTGCATAGGTCCTGGATCTGGTGGGCAGTTTCCAGGGCTGTGTAGCACTGGATCGTGAGTCCTACGGGACCCGGGAGTGCTGAGGGTATGCAGTGTGGCCATTGATTCAACACACATTGATTCAACATCTCCTGGTGACTGGGGGCTCAACTGCACACATGCGATCGACTGGTTGCATGTCTTGAGAGGGCATTTTCATTCCCCCTATGTCATCCCGAAGCTTGGCCATGATCAAGCAATTCAATTCATTGACCAACCAGCGGTTGATTGATGTCACATCCAGACCTTATGCTTTGGGGCCAACCCTACCCCTGTTCGGTTTGGCTGGATAATGCAGTGGCCTTTCCTACAACCCTGTGTTTTGGTTTTCATTGGTGACTTCCCTCTGCAGCAATATATTATTGCTTTGAAAATCCACTGCATGCACACATGCACACCTGCCTTACTGTGAGGAACATACTAAGCTGAGGAGGAAATGGGTAGTCTGTTGGAGGTGGCAGATGACACCACCCTTCACACTATTCATAAAATCCTGGCTTCTTGCCTTGACAGATCCTGCATCAAAATCCTCTTTGCAGCCAGCATGGGAATCCTTTCTGAAACATCACAGTTCTGCTGATTAACTGTTAAGGATGGGGCACAACAGCTAATTAATTGTAGTTTACCTTGTTTTAGAGTGCTTCACAAGTTGATCACTGGATCAGCACTAACATGACCAGAGTGAAGATGTATAATTCAGCATGGAGAGGTAAAACATGGCTTCATATTTAGAAAAGTGATTTATGTCTAGGACCCAAACTTTATGGTGCAAAAACATAACAACAAGCCAGTGTGTGTGTGTGTGTGTGTGTGTGTGTGTGTGTGTGTGTGTGTGTTTAAGTGATCTGCCCATGTAAAAAAGGGATAAAAACAAGCTAAAGTTATGATGTGTGCCCTTGAATGAACTGGGTTTAACTTCTTGGAAGGGTCCCTTCCTATCAGGATTGTTGGTCATGATAAACATGAAGCTCATGCATATGGCCTGTGTCATATGGAAACTGGCACCATTCATTGCTTGAGGTGTAGTGCCTCTGTAATTATCTTGATAAAATGGACAACAACTTTTTGGAAAGATGATAAGCACCTATGTCAAAAGGATGCCAGAACTGCTTTTCTACACCGATGCATAGTAAAGAAAAGTAGAATACATAAGCATAAGCATAAAATGTCCATACTGTACCTTTTCATCTAAAGCTTTGTGATGTTCAAACAAAGATTTCAGTGCCTTCAGCACTTCAACTTCACTGGAAACCCCTGAAGGGGACTGTGCTTGACGTTTCACCACTGTCATTCTCAGTGACCTTTCATGTCTTGAAACAAGGCACTCCAAATGTTCCAGTAACAGCTATTAGGTTCAACGTAAAAAATAATGTTAGCTCATTTGTACCTGAATATCATTGGCACTATAATTCTAAACTGCACATACAAAATGATGATGACACTGGCAGCTTATGCTGTACTTGTAGCCTTGTCCTACCAATGAGGCCCTCAAATAAGGAACATCCCATATAATAAGGGATACATGGTGACCCAAGGGCTGAATTAAAACTTGACTGTTCACCAAAGCCTTTGGGCCTCTCTGATTATCTCAAATGTACATAGTTCTAAACTGTTTTAAATCTGTTTTAATGTATTTACATCTAATATGTTTAAATTATTTTTGTTTTAAGAAGAGTTTTGACATTTTTGTATTAACTTCTGTTATGGGGTGAGGTAGAAATATTTTGACCTTAATGGAAAGAACATAGTAGAAAATAAAACATAAATGTAATTAGCATCTGTCTGAATTACTGTGCAATGAGTAAATTGTTGCTGTTGTTGTTGTTTTGCTTCCCAATTAAGAGAATATTTGGATATTACAATAATGTTAAATGAGGCTTTACTTAAGCAGCCCAACCACTCATTGCAGCTTGTATTTGATAACTGAAGTTAATCATATAACAGGACTGTAACTTTTCTACCAAAATGTAAGAGCTATGCAAAAATAAACGTATTTCCACTGATGGGCTTAGTTACTACATTTTATAAAAATGGGCTGCAGCCAATGTCAGTAGTAGCATCGTAGCCTTCAGAAAAGCTGTCTTTTCACCATATTCTGCTCCCACTGCAGCCCTCTCTTACACACGCCTGTGTTTCCTAAGGTACCCAATAGTCCAAACAGACTTTTGCTAGGACAGAAAAGACTGAATTAGGAGGGAAAGAGAGCTTCCCTTCACATAACCACCTACCACATAAGTGCTGTCACTGTATACAATCCAATATGAATGGGAAAATAGTTTAATAGCAGCACATTAAACTCGGTTGTAGCTAATAATTTCTATGTGAAATTTGGAATAGACAGTAAGCTTCTTTTAAGCACACATTCACACACATACAGCCATTGTTTCATTTGCGTCAGATGGAGTATAAGCAAGCAACAGTACAGGGGTACCCCGGGTTACGAATTTAATTCGTTCCGCCGCCGCTTTCGTAACCCGAAAGGCTTTCGCAAGCCGAAAACCCATAGGCGCTAATGGGGAAAAGCCACGATTTGGTGCGAAAAAGCGCCGAAAAGCACCAAAATTTTTTCGTAACCCGAAATAACCTTCGTAACCCAGAACAGTTTTTTTCAATTGATTTTTTTCGTAACCCGGAAATTTCGTAAGGCGGCGCATTCGTATCCCGGGGTACCACTGTATTTGAAGCCGATGAAGGAGGGAAAGTGTTGTCTGATAATAGTCCATTGACTGCTTTTCCATTTCTGAGCATGAAAGTACTGGCTATGATTTATTAAGTCCTATATAGCTCGATTATAAACTGTATGACTCTTCAGATCATATGAGCCTGCCCAAACTCTTCAGGGGAGGCATTTCTCTCAGTCCCATTGTCTTCACAGTCATGTTTGTTGGGAACACAGGACTGAACCTTCCCATGGCTTTTCCTACACTTGGGAACTCCCTTCCTAAGGAGGCTAAGCAGCCTCTCTCCTTTCATTTTCTGGTGTTGTCCTTTCATCATCTTTTTATTCTTGCTAGCATTTGGAAGCTGATTGTTTTATGTATGTCGTGGGTTTGTGTGTGATGTACTGCTTTTACTCTACACTTTAAATTAATGTGTTGTATGATTTTAATTCTACAGACAGATTAATATTATTTTAATCATAACATATTTTCTGTTTGGGGCTGTATGTGATTTCACCCATATTTTTTATTCTGTAAGCTGCCTTGAGCCACACTCTTGGAAGAAAGGATGGGATATAGATAAAGTTACTGGCTGACAGATTGACGTTGCCTCTTCCCCTGTCTGCCCCAAATGGGTCAAAACATTTAGGAAAAGATATGAAAAAGGAAACAATTTTTAACCATAGGAAATTGGTTATTTCCCTCTTCCTTATTCCAACCTTTGAGATTTTTTTTCCATCCCAACTATAGATCTTCTTTCAGGAAAGAGTGGGGAGAGTCCATCTGTCTTGACAGTCTTTCCCTCTGCTCACAAAGCAATGTAATGTCCAACAAGGTTGAGTGACTTTTAAAGCCTTCAGCCATATTTAAACCTGGTCTGAATAACTTGCTTGAACCAAATCTTATTAACCAGATCTCTTCAGTTAAAGCTAATGAGCATGGAAATGGCTTAGGGGTGTCCTAAGTTGTTCTCTCAATTAAGTAGGGAATGGTATATGTACAGAGTATAGCAGCTGCCCAGGTTAAATACACATTAACACAACTTCACTCATTTATACTAATTATTTCAGTAGAAGCACACTATATTACAGTGAACACTTCAACTTAAGAGTTTGAGGAGAAGAGAAGTGACCTTCAGTTCTCTCATACTGACATATCTAGCAAGAAGAGGGGATCAGTATAAAGGCTTTGCAGTTCAGAGAATGTGTGTGTCAAAAGGAAAGCTCTACAGTCCAGAGCTGGGACATTCTGGAGGTTGCAGTCCAAAAAAGTAACTTTTCCAAACTCAGATTTGTACTTCAGTTGTTATGCTGTTTTGTGTCATGCTGCAGAAAACACAATGCTTTATTGGGTGATTTTAAAAGTAGAGTCAAATTATGATGTTTATACTATTCCTATTTATCCAAGGCATTTCAGTTGCTTCACGCATCCCATCACACAATACTGTTCTGAGACAGATCATCAGTGAAAGAAATATAAATAATAAATTGCCTAGAGCTACCCTATGAAGGTCAGTGACTCAGCAGGGATACAAACCTGAACATTACCCACCTGAAATGTAACACTATTTATTGCTGCACTCTCCTGCTTGTCTTAACATTGAAGCATGTCACCAATGCAGGAGTTAAGGCTAAAGATGTAAATATTCTCAACTATTTTCTCCTTAGAATAATTACTGTGGCTTTCTCCCTGCTGTGGGAATAAAGAAGTTATTTCTGCAAAGTATTCTACCTATATTTGTGCATCCTAAACCCAGAGGAATAGTCTGCTTAGAAAGACATGTAGTGTTTTGCATAAAACCCACATTTCCACAGAAATTCTCATGTGTCATCCTGTGCAGAAAAAGCTTTCGGAATACTTGGGGACATTTGAATACTGGGAGGAAAGTATGCTAAAGTCTGGCTGCTCTATAATTCTTCCAAATGGGGTTGCCTGGCTGTGGGGAACCCATTTTTCAACCAGGAAATGAATAATAGAGAATATTCTTTCCATCTCTAAGTAAGACATATGATCCTGTGCAGACCCCAATTGTTATGAGTTTGTGCTACAGAGTGTATTTGTATTAAGCATCTGTAAAGAGTCAAGTTTTTTTTTTTATTTACTGGAATAATGCATGTTGTTCAGTATTTTACATTTTGTTCAATATGAATTGTGAATATGAATATACAAAAGTGTGTCCAAAAGAAGAACATTTTTCCCTGTTAAAAACAGAAGGGAAGAAAGAGAGGGAGAGAGAAAAAGAAGGGCAGTATTGATAGGATTTAACAGGATTTAAGGCAAAGCTGAAATTACAGAGAGAAAATACTTTTTGCAACACATGATATGGAATTTTAGCAGAAGATGTTATACAGTTGTGAAAGTTGATTTGGAGGTCAGAGCACTGCTCTGAATAAATATACCCAGTTCAACAATAAATGTCTTGAAACTGGACACCCAGGCTTGCTAAATATCTGCTGTTATCATGCAACGTGACACATATTCTCTTCTATTTAACCTCCGGTGGCTTTTGTAATGTAATGCTCACCAGGGCTTAGAAGTACAATACCAACAATCAGATCCCCAGAATTCTTTTTTTTTTTTCAGGCAGCTTAGAGCATCAATTTGAAGAGGGCATTCTGTGTGGTAAATCTAACATTTAAAACAGAGATGGATAACTGTGGAAGGGCATTTTTTGCCCTGTCTGGTGGGCCACATCTTTCTCCAAATTTGTCACTGCATGGCAAAGAAAAAAGAAATGAAACCATGACTCTCAGTTTTGGGGGGGTTTGGAACCATTTTCAGTTTATTTCCATGCGTCTGACGTTTTGGTATCCTGAGTAGGTAAGGCCAATAAAATTATTCCACTGACAATAAAACTGCAAGTGACAAAAAACTCACAATCAACCAGCGAAGAAGCCATCTTAGCACTTACAATGTGTAGGTGATGCAATGAGAAAAGCTTATTTTTTGGCTACTATTGCATCTGTACACTGTTCTAGATATTTGCCAGTTTGTGCTGCCTGATAATATAGGGGTATTTCTTGTAGGAATGAAACCAATCACATGTTCTTTGGAACTATAATTCTAATTGTCGCACTTGGTCATAGAAATCTGCCAAGTCTGGGTTTACATCTGGTCATCAGAGGCAGTTCAGATAAAAGCTTTCCTTTAAGACATAGTGGTTTGACCCTCTGATTTTGGGTACTTTTAAAAGTTGACATATTTTATTGAACTGTGTGTTAGAAGAGGGGGGTCCAGTGGTGATGATGATGATTGCCTAATATTTTTTTAAAGATAAAAAGATATAGCTTAGATTATTACGCACATATGTTTCCTAACTGCCACCCAAAAGGTTTTAGCATCATTGGATTTCAAAGCATTATCCAGAGACATCTAATTATGTTGGAAAAATACCTTCCTTTTGCCCTCCACCAATTTAAAATTGGTGCCTTTTAATAGGACCCACGTTTAACCCAGTTAAAAGATGCAGCACAAACGTTGGCCAGGCTTCATCATATGGGTTATGCCCCTTCTCTCCAAATTCTACACACAACAGGGCTCCAGTGCGTTCAATATGCACTAATCAGAAAGGGAATGTTTCTGTGATATGGATCAATTGTATACTGAGATGGTGTGGCACATGTGTGAATAGCTGGAACCATTCAAGAACTGTCCTAGGAATGCACATGAGTTCATGCACTCTTGGCAGAGATATCTCATAATTACTGAGCATTAAATTGTCTTAGGAAATCAACAGAGCAGAAGCCAACATTTCCCTGTCAATCTTTAGGTGTTTACTACTGTTCTCTCACACACCTGGGTTAAAAGACAAGCAGAGAATTATCCAGGAAGCTAATATGGACCAGATGCTTTGGAATTTGCTAAATGAGCATTTATTTTGGAGATCCCCAATGAAGTAACTTAAAAAAGAAATGTAAGTGAACAGGGAATCAATGTCAAATAAATAATAGGTTTGAACTTTCTGAAAATGATTACAAAATGAAGCTGCTGATATAAATGTAGGATGTATTCTGGCAATACTCACCAAACATTTCTTCTCAAACATGAACATTTGTGATCAAAATTATCCAAAATACTGCTATAGAAAACAGATTGCTGCTAAACTTACTCTTGTGTTATTTCTTTCAGCCTTCAGTTCAGAAATTTCTTCTTCTTTCTCCAGTAGTTGTTCCCTGCAAGCATTTAGTTCTTTTGTAAGTGCAGCAAATTCCTGCAAAATCAGATAAAATGTACGAGAAGTTAAAATCCCAATTATATTGAAACACTTAATCATTTTGATTTAATTTCTTGTTATAGAAAATCTTAATAGAATTAAAATTTGGTTGTGGAACTAGTGGCAAGGAAACTGACTTCACAAGGCCCAGACAAACCACACATGCAAACATAGACATAAATTTATTCAGATTACAGCTATATAGGTTGGCCTGGCATGAGGCACAAACTGAGTGAAGTGATCACCCGATTGAATGAGCTGACTATTATTCAATCAAATCAAACTACTTGACTCAACGCAAGGAGATTAGCAAAGGAGTACAGCTGAGGAAGCCATTCAAGTGCACTCCCTCTGTGAAGTTTCCTGCCAAATTGGGGTGATGAAAATCCAAGCCCCTAAAACTCTGTATGCCTCCTCTACAGTCCCTTAACAGGATCCCTATGGGGACTTTCTTCTGCAAAACTAGATCTTGCCCCATGCCACACTGCTCCAAGTTGTGACAAAAAGACAGAGTTATGCAAATGACTCCAGCCAAATAATAAAATATGCTTTCTAGTGCAACATTTGAATATCACAAAAGCTTATTAAACTTCTTTTAAATTCACCAACCATTTCAAATTCTTTTTTTAAAAAAGAAAGAAAGAAAGAAATTGACTAGGGCATTTATTAAAATAAATGGTTTGGGATACCAAGTTTAAGGAACTCTCATTCCTCTTTTAACTTAATGTCCATGGGCTGAGACGCTACACCTGGTTGCTCTGCAGCATTACCACAACAACCAAATGGAACGGTACCACTGCATAGCAAAAAAGGAGCCGCCTTGAGCGGCTCCTATTTTGTGCCATCATAAGGACAACATTTCCTGTAGAAGACGTGTGGGTGCTCAGATGCCCACACGTCATAGACATGCCCCCCATGTGGACAGTGCCGCGCAATTATGGCGCTGCCTGCATGTAGTAGGGCTCAGGAGTGTGTGGTTGGTGCACACTCCTGAGCCTTACTATTGCAGCCAGGACATTGCTTCCTGGCAGTGTGTACCGGACCCATGTTTCTGAATATACTACAGGACTCATAAGTCTTTTAACATGTTGATATAAATCAAAACAATATCTGCACAACCTTCAGAAAAAAAATGTATATATGTGTAAGACCAAGTTTCATTCTATTTTGAAAATGTGACAGCCACTATAATCAGCCTGGAAAAGCAAATTTTGTAACTAGTGAAAACCAGAGATTTTATTTGGAATTGCTTCATTTTAAATCTTGCATTCAGTATTACACAGCATTTTAAAGCAAAACAACACAGTTCCTTAGCAAACATGTTTCTCAACTTGAATTTTTCAAGATAAAGTGAATGGGAAGATGAATGAGTACAAAGCAATTGTGGGGAAAATGGGCAGGAAGTCCTTCCATCTATCTTATATATCATTTTCCTCCAACCCAGCTCATTTCTAATTCTGATTAGAGATCAGATTAAAATGACCAGGGGGAGCCTTTGTGAGGAAAGGATTGCTGAATAGGAGCACTCATTAATATACCATAATATTCTGAGGTGTACCCATACTGCAGTTACAGTGGTTTGATAGCACTTCAACTGCCATGGCTTTACCCAGTGGGATCTTGAGATCTGAAGTTATTGCTAAGGAGCTCAAGTTTACGCTTCTGAACTAAAGCACTAGAGGTCTATAACAAAGAATTTTAAGTTAATGTTTTACAGAGAATGCATACCTGCAAAGCCTCTCAGGAGTCTCTCCTTCTCTATACATAAAAACTGAACCACAATCTCTGGAAATGAACTAGAGCCTTCTATCTACTGAGTCACAGTGGTTTTTTTTCTCCAGCATGCTGCGCATGGCAGTACAACTCTTCAGTGTCTTATTTCTGTCATATGAAGAGTTGCAACTTGGACCTTTGTCAAATGCAAACATCTGAGGGTCTGGAAGTTATTCCATTCAGAGGTTGCAGAACACTTAATTAATTCAAAACCACTTAATTCCCAGTGTTTCTTTAAGTGCTAACCATAAAGCACTGTGATGCAAAGTTGGAATTTAATTTTGTTGGATTCAGCAGTAGCTTTCTTGCACCTCCAAAGACTGGTTTTAAGAAGAAATACACCCTGCCTTCAATATTTTACACTTTTGTAGGGCATTTTGGAGAAATAAAGTACATGGAAAACAATTGTTTTAATTGTAAAGGGCTAAAAATATTACCAACTGAAAAAATATATGCATAAACACTTTTTGATGACAGAGAAAATGTGTGCATTTTGTAAAATGCATAAACAAATGCACATATTAGGAAAGACACCGGACTATGAATATACATTTGAAGATTGCACAGATTCATCTAGATATGAATAGTCTTGCAACTAGACAGAAAATTTAGGATAGATTCAGAGAACTAAATCAAACCTGAGACTGAGAAATGTTCACATTCCCACTATATTGTGATTTGTCTGGTTGCTGCAGTTCTATATGCATACTTCCTAAATCTGCCACTGTGAAGAAACTACAGCTAGATTTTCTTTTGGTTATTTGGGATGTTCTACCAATCCATCACATACAAAAGAAAACAAAACACATTGCAAACTCACAAAGCCTTG
Organism: Sceloporus undulatus; assembly: GCF_019175285.1. Lineage (NCBI taxonomy): Eukaryota > Metazoa > Chordata > Lepidosauria > Squamata > Phrynosomatidae > Sceloporus > Sceloporus undulatus. Next base: position 50,879,407 of record NC_056526.1, on the reverse strand, counting down.
GCTATTTGAAAGCAATATTCTGTAGAGGGGAAAGCACCGATACCGAGAGCGGTTCCCACCTTCCTGGGAGTTACCATGGGCACAGATGAGACATGAAACTGAGTACTATGGGACATGGTTGTTCTGACTGGGATTATGTGTATCATACGGATCTTGTACAATGTATGCGAAATGCATATGGATTTGTACTCTTCTTATACTGCTTTAGGTGGGTACTGGGAATGTGTGATACCAGTGTGTGAAGGTTGGAATAGTTCTGGGATTAGTAATAATCATACTAGCTAGGAGATTCTAGGAGTTGTAGTCCCTTTCCACTCCCCAAAAAACCTTTTCCAAGCATTGCCTAATAGCAGATCCTTTCTGCACTAACCCACTTTTCTTTCCTTTGTATTCTAAAGGGAATGCAAGAAAGTATCCAAAATAATGTGATTCCTCCTCTCTCCCCACCATAAAAAGTGATTCAACCAATCCATTATTTTACTGCTTTATAAAAAACACTCTATAAAACCATTACATATTAATAATATAATTACTTAAACCACATGAAGCAGATCAATATAGCCCATATAGTCCATTAAAGCTTAACCAGGAGTAGTTCATGTCTAATGTTGCTGAGCTACTGTTGTTTTTAAAGTAAGGTTAGGCTTTCATCAAACTAGCAAATTGCAGATTTAATTATTTAAATTTTTGAGAGAGGGAAATTGTTTACTATCCTGATGCACTAATCTTTTTAACTAGAACATCTGGATTTAAGCCAACTTCATCTCATCAAAGAACTAAATTAGTGTTTTGGCTTAAATGCTTTTAGTTGATGACCAGCTCATTATTATTATTATTATTTTTAAAAGAACATGATTTATATTATCATCAAATTACACTAGTACATTTTGCTTGAAAATTGCTCCTGAATGAGAGTTCTAATGTGCATGGATTTCCCCCCCAAGAATTACAAAATGTATCAAAATCCTGTGTGGGATATGTATAGTGGAAGGAGGAGGAACATTTATCTTTCACTGACTGGAAGACTGGGATAGGTGATCTTCAAGGTACTTTCTAAACAAGAATAGTTTTGGGGGAGTGGAGCAGGATAAGTGAGTATGTAATTTTTGTTTTGGTCACAGGAAAATAAAAGAGGAGACAAAATTGAGTTAACACATAATTAGAACACAAGCAAAATTGCATAGGTGACAAATGGAATTTTTCCTAATCAGTATGGCAATCAAATCAATGTAGTAATATAAACAGTATCATGTTTTAAACATAAGGAAAACAGAATTTCTATGTGTCTTCTGGGCAGAGTTCTTAATAACTCAATATCCTTCTATGTTCCCTACACAAATAACAATATAAAAAGCATGCACAAAGATCTTGTTAAGATCTTGTTTCTCTGATATATGAATTAATTTTGCTCTAGTAAATTTTATTTGCATACATAACAGCTCCAATGATTTCATGTCCTGTTTTCTCAAGTTACCCACTTAAGGCTTTTGTTGTTGATGGTGCAAAAAACCCAATATATTTATTATGGAGTTGGGGCAAGATATATTAAAAAATTGCTTTTCACTTGGTTTACTGGAGTGCAACTAGTTTTAACTTCTCTGTTCTGAAAGGGAACAGATAAGTTCATTCTCAAGGGGCATATCAGCAGGCCTTCTGCAGAAAATATTTCACTGCAAAACTGAGTATACCTTTCAGCTTTACAATGAGATTATTTTTCTCATGCTAGGCTTTTGAGGGATGAGGTAATAAAAGGATAAGATATCAGTTTATCAGTTTTGAATTAATGCTTCATAAAGACACAGGTAAATGTCAATTTCTGATGTTGAATTTTTTTCAAAATTTCTCATGCCATTTAATGCTCATGCACTGTGTGATAACATAATATTTTTTTTTAAAAGTGTCTTCAGAATTAAAGCAAAGGGATACAGGCTTCTGTTTTACCCAGTTACATAACAGTTTGTGATGCTAATGACCTCTGCTCTGTATTTGCCTCATAGATGCACAGAAACCAAAGGGATACTGTCACATAGAATTACTGTTTGCTACAGAAATGTTACATGGTCAGTCATAGACTAGGAAGCCTCAGGCTAGAAATTGCTGCAGAATTAATATAGTTTGACAGAACTGCACTCTTAAAGTTTATAAAGAACCTGTTGGGTTATGACACCAATTAAAATTAAGCAGATAATTCTTCTTTATACTGAAATTTGAAAACTAAAATGTGTACTACTCATAATATCTAATTTAAACTTTTTGTATAACCTGGGGCCAGAGCAGACGGGCATGAAAGAGCAGCCGAGACTTCTGTGGCTGAAAGCGGGTCAGACTCCCACTGTCTACACAGCCCACTTCTAAGGACCAGAGTGCGGCTTTGGTGCAGCTTCCGTCTCCTTTGGAGGCATGCATCTTCTAATCAGCATGCCTCAAATGTGTCCAGAAGCCAATTCATTTGGCCCATGTATTTCACCTTATATTTTGAAAATGGGCCTGAATATTTTGGATGAATGAATTCCTAAAAGAATTTCCAAAAGATGAAAGGGAAAGAATAATTCATTTATTGATGCTGCATGGCATTCCATATGCATTTTTCAAATTAGGGCTCCAAAACAATTCCTTGTGTTGGGGTGGAGTAGAGATGGTGAGTTGGTAGAGGATAAAGTTAAACATGCCAAATGACCTAAACTAGCTCACTGTTAGAAGATTTGGCTACCACTATAGAAGCAAGAATCAACTGCCAATTTCGTCAGCTTCAAAAACAAGGGAGTGCTTTCATTTCAGGCTGCAAAATATCTAGGGCAGTATGGGAACACAGAACCGATGAATATATGGAGATCCTTTTCCATGTGTGTTCACTGTACATGGTTTTCAGTACAAAACGGGATTGTGCTAACAGATATTTCTACTTTTTCCCTAGTCAATAACTGGACAAAAGAGAATCTATCTTGTGCCTAAACTCTCATGAGAAACAAGCACTCATATTTTAGGTGTTCTGAGACAAATTGGTCTAGAAACCTCTTTGAGGGGGGAGAAGAGCAACTGCACACATATGGTATTGTTGTCTCCTTCTGTTTAATGTGTTTAGGCCAGTCAGCTGAATTAACACCCCCCCTCTTTAACTGGTAGATAATTGTGAGCTATATCTGTCTTGAGAAAAATACTTGGAATTCCAGATATTTGCCATCAAAATATATTTTGTTACTGGACTCACTGAACTGTGAAGCTGGGGAATGGATAGCTGTAAATTTGAGGAGACAGAAGCTCAGCATGTGGATCATAAGGCACACTTAGCAGAAATAGAAATGTTAACCCTGCTATAAAACTGAAATCTCTGAAGAAGGTGTCCCAGTAATATAATTTGTGATCACCTCTGTTATACTGTAACAGAACCATGTTAGAGCACTTTTCTCTAGAAAAGGGATGATAGTCCAATAATAATAATTAGCTTTTATATGCTACTTATATGTATTAGATGTTGAAAATTATAAACATAGATTGTAATCATTATGGCCTAACAGTAATATGGGGACTACATATTATCTAAGGCCAACCAGTGACTCTGATGAGATAAGACTGAACCAGTGGATTTAGCCCTTCCCTTAACCGGTATATTATGTTACCTCTCAATAAAAACATTAGTGGCAAAGTCTAGCAATTTCCTAAGGAACAGGAGACTGAGATTCAGAGCTCAGAAAATCACTTTTGAAAAGTACTATATATATACTCAATTATAAGTCAACCTTATGTATAAGTCATTTTGGGGCCAAAAATGTGTATTTTTATATGACCTGTGGATATGTCGAGGGTTGGACTTAAATGGACAGCCCAGCTGGAGAGAGGTTGAGGGGCGATTACTCGCCCTCTCCAGCTTCTCCCCAGTTAGGGTTTCACCCACATAGGAAGCCCTGCTAGTGAGAGGCTTGTTGAAGGACCATATTGCCCCGTGTATAAGTCTACCCAGGATTTTGGAGGCCATTTTGGGGCAAAAATTTCTCAACTTATAGCTGAGTATATACAATAGTGTTAGTATCATGCACATGATCCTGTTATCTTCTAACATGTCTTTTCCACAGCTTTTGCTTTTAAAATAGTATAGTAAAAGAGTGGATATTTTGTAACAATGTACTGTATATGCAAGAAGCCAAAATTAAGAACAATCTCCCTGCCAATGTTGACCCTCACATCTTACAAACTGTTCTGGGGATCTAGCTCAGGAATGCTTTCTCAATAGATTCCTACACTAGCAGGTGATTTCTCTCTAAGGCCCTTGGGGTCTCCTCTAGTTATAAGAATCTTAAGTGGGATACAGCCCGCCCCTTTGGGGTGGCCTGCACCCCCCCTTTCCCCACCAGATTGGGACCTGAACAGCCACAGCAGCATCCCCAGAGGCCCCGATCCGCCACTTTTCCAGGCCTTGGGGAAGCCTCAAAATGCCGCTTCCCCTGGCCTGGAAAGGGGTATCCTTGGGGCTTCATGCTCCAGGACACCCCAGGGAGCCACTGCCGGGAGAGAAAGGGGCCGCTTGGCCCCTTTCCCTCCAGCTTCATTCCCACACTTATAATTCACAAAAAATGCACTCTGTTATCCTCTCATTATTACAAATGTTGATACAAATACACATTATTCCCAAGTGCTTGCCCTAGCAATTAGAACTAATATTTGGAATGAATCCATCACTCTTTGATGCTAATAGCAGAATCAAAACCCATACTGTAACAAGAACCTGCCTGCAATTTCTTCATTTATATAAATAGATAAATGCTCTATAGCAATATATGAAACATAGAATTTTTTTAATGGGGTGAATGCCTCATTTATTTCATACAATTACAGAGACAGATGCCATTATAGGGTCTGAATGTCTTTTAAATTATAAGATCCCCAAAACATAGACATGACTGATTTCCTTCCCTTTTTTAACTTGCAGCATTTGATTTCTCAGATACTCTTGCCATTTGTACCAAATTATATAAATACTTTTATGATACACCGTAGGCCTGAGTCACCCTTAACATGACTTGAGAGTCACACTGAGTTTCACCTTAGCCATTCTCTCATATGTAAAAATAGATCCTTCCCCAGTTGTGTTATTCATACTTTATTTTGTAGGGACATTCAAAAGACCCTTTAAAAACAACAACAAAACTACCCAACAAGTCCAGTTTATTTTCCCCCCAGAAGGACAGCCAGTATATAGTGATGCAAGATTAAAAGTTATATTGTACCATTCAATATTTAGCAAACAAAAATTATGTAAGATTGAAGGACTTTTCAGAAAAGAAGAAAAAATGTGAACCTTTCTCCAATATGTGTCTTCATATTGATCCTGACCTATGGTGACCTTATCCTAGGGTTTTCTTGGCAAGATTTCTTCAAAGGCGATTTCTCGCTGCTGTCCTCTTAATCTGAGAGAGTCTGATTTGCCAAAGTTACCCAGTGGGTTTGAGGGATGAAGCAAGGTAGAAAATTGCTTAAATATAGTTGGAAGAAAACTCCCAATGATTGCAATGTTACATGCCTAAAGTTGCATCTGCACTGCAGAAATAATCCCGTTTGACACCACTTTAACTATCATGGCTCATTGCTATGGAATTCTTGGAATTCTAGTTTTGTGAGACATTTAGCCTTCTCTGTCAGTCTTCTGCTGCCACAACAAACTACAGTTACCAGAATTGCATAGTTTTGGCAGTTAAAGTGTTATCAAACTGGATTATTTCTGTAGTGCTAATGCAGCCTAAATCTGAGATTACTCTGAGATGACAAAAACTGCTTCTCTGATCCACTACATCCTCTTTTTAAGTGTCTAAGGTCTCAATCACACTGCTGAAACAATCTAATTTGAGACTACTTTAACTGCCCTGGCTCAGTGCTAGGGAATTCTGGGAACTGCAGTTTTGTGAGACGTTTAGCCTTCTCTATGAAACAGCTGGGTACTCATTTTGGGGATCTTGGAAGGATGCAAGCCTGAGTTGATCTTGAGCCCTAGCTGGTACTGAACTCACAACCTTATGGTTTGAGAGTGAGTGGCTGCAGTACAGGCATTTAACCACTGTGCCACCAGGGCTCATCCACTGTGCCACCAGGCCTTGTTGATTCCTTTTAATCTCTCTGTAGTGTATGATACCATCAACCATGGTATCCTTTGGAAGATACATTTTAAGTTAAGACTGGGTGACAATGCAGGTGGTGCTAGGGGATATGGCCTGCCCCTGTGGTTTCTTTATTATGGGATTCTCTTCCAGGGTCAGTTTTGTCCTCCAGGGCATTTAATATCTACATTAAACCAAGAAGTTACATCATTCAGAGTTTGGGATGTCTCTATTTCATGTCCTTCAAGTTAGGTTGTACATATGCTACATTGGTTGGTGACTGGCTACAAAAATGGAGTGAATGAAAGCCAATAAACGTTCAATCCAGACAGAACCAAGGTGATGTTACTAGGTTACCCCTATGTAGGATGGTGTTCTAGATGGGGTTATATTCTCCTTGAAGCGGCACACCTGTACCTTGAGGGTTCTCCTGGATTTGTAACCATAATCTGAAATTGCCTTAGTGGCACAGAGAGCTTTCTATTAGTTTTAACAGATGGCCCAGTTGTGTCCTTACATGACAGTCTTCAGTAGTCTATGCTCTGGTAACTTGAAATTTAGGGCCGGTACAGATTGCTCTAAAAGTGCGACTTAATGCCAGCCCTTTGATCCTCAGATTCGGGCTGCATCAACCACATGCTGTGGTCCCAATCTACCATTTTTGTGGCCCCAAAAGAAGCGGCAAAATGCTGTTCCTTTTTGAAGTGGAAAAAAGCTGCCCTTTCCACTGCCACTACAGCTTTTTGGTGCTCCTGTGGCATCTAAACACCTTGCCACTGGAGTGCCATGACGCTGGCCCATGTATGGACAGGCGGGCGGTTTCCAGGTGGTGTCGGAGTGGCATCGGGGCATGCTCTATGTGTACGCCATGCCCCCACACCGCCTGCAAGGTGGCTTTTAGTGCCAGTTTGTACCGGCAATTAGATTCCTAAAATGCACTGAGTGTAGAACTGCCTTTGAAAATGGTTTGGAAAATACATCTTATGCAAATTATAGCTGCCACAATAACAGCAAGATCCAGAAGAATCTGAACATACAAGGCCAATTCCAGTCCACTTGCACTTGGTGCCTATGTATTCCAGAGCCCAATTCAGAACCGGTGTTATAATCTACAAAGCCTTATAAATGTTTGGGACCATAATACCAGTCATAACATGTTTCTTGTTATGAACTTTTGTCATACACTAAGATTTGAGTTTCCCCTCCCCTCCCTCTGAAAGAATTTCAGAACATAATGAAAAAGCAATGGGTCTTTTAAATAGCAACTCACCAATCATGTGTAATGCTCTCCCAAAGAAACCCCCTCCCCCTAGTATCAGTTTTTTTGGTGCTAGGTGAAGATTTCCCCTAATTCCAGGCATCTGATGATATACCATTTTAATACATCACTAGAGTTGTATTTTTCTTGTCTATGTTTATCACTGAAGTTTGGCTGCTGTACTGTATTTTGTAAACAGATAACTATTTTATTTTGTTTTAATTTGGAAAGTTTCAGTACTCTTATAATACACTTTTATTTTCTTTAGAAAAAAAAGCATTTTAATACCAACAATAATATGACCATATTCCTAAACATACTGACTGTGTATGTACAGTGCGCCATTCCGGACCCCCCGCGTAAGCCAAATACCACACATGCTCAAGCCCCATTCACTGTATGTGCCTTTACAATGACTTGTAAAGATCTTATGAAGAAAACACTGGGTTTTCTTAGGCCACAATTACTTTCCCAGTCCCTGCCTCTGAAATATAGAAGCTCGACAGACTGCCTCAAAAGGGAGTCTGGAGCTGCCCGTTTTTACTCCTGAGGGAGCCTGCAGCAACCAAACCATGCGGGCTCCCTCCACACCCAAAAGAACATGCTAAAAGTGGGATCTTTTGGCATGCTCGGGTGCTGCCATCAGTGCATCACTAGCGTACTGTGGTGCATCCATGCCGCAAGTGCGGCACTGCAATGTGCGGACGCTGTGCCATGCTTATGTCATCATGGTGGCCCTTATGTGGATGGGTGGCCACCATGATGGTGCCGCTGTCACATGCTAGAGTTCAGGAGCGTGTGGATGCTGCGTGCTCCCAAACCCTAGTTTTGACCCGACGACGGCGCTTCCCACCCATCTATCTTGGACCATAGTCTGGTATTTATTGGCAGTCTGCTTTGCAAGTACTAATAAAAGCAGACCTTGCTTAGCTTCCAAGATCAGATGAGATGTGGTGCCTTTAGGCAAGGGACTGACTGGACTTCTGTTATTTTAGTAGACTGAAAGGGTTTTTTATTTTTTATTTTTAATTACTGTTTTGTTTTATATGTTACCACAGCTTGTCACAGAAAAATGGAAAAAAAGTTGGTTTGGGTCAATTAAATTGTCATTAAAAACATTTGGAGGGTCACTTTAGGCAAAGCTGATTTAAAGACACAGGAAAGAATGGCTTTCACCTGGTTACTTCATCTTCGCTTTTTAAATGATTCTAAAAATAAAAGAAATAGAAAGAAAATGGAAACAATGCCACTGCTTGTGACACACTGGAGATGGGATCCCACCAGAAGACAACTAATGTTCTAAGGAAAATGACAGAAGATATGTCTATCACAGAAAAAAATATATATTTGTTAGTATATAACTAATATATAGTAAAATAAATAAATAGATTATGATCTGTAATTGCTAGACTAAATGTTTTAGCCTTTAGAATGGAAGGAATTAGGCCACATGTATAACAAAAAGAAAAAGAGAAAGAGAAAAAGAGAGAACATAATTGAATGATTGCCTGTGGACAGATTCAAACAGAAATAAATTGTTCACTGGTAGTTCTGTCACTCTATAGAATTGAAAGATGGTAAAGGAAAGCTATTCAATCATATAACCCAATAAAACAACAAGAAGGTCAAAACACAGATTGTCGATAATGCTGCTATTTTTATTTCTTTAACACAACTGACATAGGCAACAGATTAAACCAGCTTTGGCCTACATACAATAAATCAGGGAAATTTCTTTCCTTTTTTAAAAAAAGGAATAATATGAATAACAATTTTTTAAAAAGTATAACACATGTTCATTCATGGGCACCATCTACATCAGACCCTCCTCTAAAGAAAGTATCAGTAAGAATTCCAGATAAGCTGTTTTTCAGAACATAAACATTGTTGCTTCTGTGGAGATATTTACCAGTATATGAATATATATATTTTTATATAGAGTGCAACCCCTATCATCTATATATCAGTCATGCTGATGGGCAGTCCAGTCCAGTAATATTTGGAGAACCAGAGGTTAGCTACCCCTGGTTTATAGTAGTAAATATTTCAGAAAAAGAATGGTTTGTAGAGCTAATCTTAAAGACAATGTTCCCTCATCATCCAGGCCTTCCAGAAAATAGACTATAATTCTGCAGCACTTGATTTGTCAAACTGTTTCCCACAAAAATCAGGGCAACTGTATTATTGTTGAGCTTCTGGTGAGTGGACAAAACTCTATTATTCCGTCTGGCCTATAGTGTTTATAACAATTAAAAAGGCAGGCATCTAAAATTGTTTCGAGCTATTCATTAAGAATATTTTTTAAAATATGCTTAGATACCACTTTGGGAGCTCTGGGGGTGGATAATTAATAATAAATACATTGAGTAAGCAACAGTAAAAACCCCTAACATTTCTGACTATTGACCAAACAGGTTTTTACTGACAGGAATTATGTTCTAATAAATCTGGAGAAGCCCAGATAAGGGGTGCTTGCTCCAGACCAGGAAGCTTATCACACATGTATTGTGTAACGTTTTGAGGTTTGAACAAGCATGGAATGGAATGCATTTTATCGCAAAGCCTCATTTACATAACGTTCTTGTCCAGGGCTCTTTTCGTTCCGTTCACATGAAATGTCTCTGACGATTGTATTCTGTCTTCCCTTCCCAGAAAACATTATGAGGCCGTTACTCCCACTGTGTGCGATATCTATGGCTCCCAATTGCATCCCCATCTCAACCATAGTATTATGACTTATCATCTCCTTCCCTTACTCCAGTTCCAGTCAAGACGGGATGGTGAATTCCTGTTGTTTCCCTCAATAGTACTGGGCTGCCCAGGGAAAGGATGGGGAGGAGAAGGGTCTTGCCAAGTCCAAAAATGAGATCATGGTATCTTCTCCAGTACCGCTATGCGATAGCAATCATTCTCAGTACATTTACATATTGAGTGGTACAGTGAGTGTGGTAGCATCAGCCCTCATCTCGTTTCATGACCTGTTCGCTTTTTGAACAGGAATGGAATGGGAAAAAAGTGAGTGTGATAAGGTAGCAGGGCTTCTTTACCTATCTCATGTGGAGAGTGACCAGGGTTTCTCCCAGTGTGCCAGGGATTGGCACCGTATTTATAGCTACTGACTAAAACTGTTTCTTTCTTTCTTGGAAACTTGCCATTGAACAGCAGTCAACACTTTTTGCAGACCAGTGCTGCTCAATGGACCACCATTTTGAGTATCACTGTCCTAGAGAGTTTGATTCAATTTCACTCTCTCTCACTGTGTGTGAACACATGTCCATGTATTACTGGGAAATGTTATGTTTCTGTCAGATGTAAATATTGTTATTGGAATCCATTTGAAGTTCCAGTTTTCAATAGCTCCATATTGTGATCATAGTTCCCTGCTCCATTATAGAAGTAGGATAAGCTGTCCTTTAAAAAAAAAATCTCCTCTTGTTAACTTGGAAAGAGAATAATTAGTTATTTCCAGACTCTGAGTTTCACCACAGCTTCCTTCTGCAAGCTCAAGTATTAATTCCACAGTGTACAAATTTCTTGTGGGCATGTTATAACAGTTAATTCCTACAACTCTTGGTTTTAGCCAACAATTCTTAAATAGGACAATCAATTGTTCTATATACATGTATTTAAGGTTTCCTACAGGAATTGTATTATTCTACAAAATGCTGTATTTCTTCTTCATCATTTTAACTACAGTAACCTGTGTTTTGCATTTCTATTCTCCTAGCTGTCATAAAGAATTAGTTTTTCAAACTATGGCAGCTGAACCTGGATCAAAATAAATCTTTTTAAAAATATAAATAAAGGAGATGAAGGCCAGAATAGCCTCCACTATTGTTAAAAGCCTGAGCAAGTAGGGCAGCTCTGTTAGCTTATACTTAGCATTCAGTGGAAAGCTACAGGAGGGACATAGCCAGACTGCTGTGCTAATATGTTCCATTACATTGGTTTTTAGAATAATACACCAAATATGATCAACCATAAATCAGAACCAATTCAAAATACAGCACGGTGTGGCAGGAAACACATGTTTCATGTTTATAGAAATTTTGTAACACACAGCAGACTTTTTTTTAAAAGGAAGAATATATTAGCTATACAAGGAAAGGGTGGACAACACTCATCCATGGGACAGATTTTTCTTTCTACGGAGTCTCTGCTTCTACAATTTACTCCTGATGGAGGCTGCACCAACCAAACAGCACGGCCTCATGGTACCCGCCGCAGAGACTTTTTAGTCCTGATGGAGGGTGTGCTATTTGGTTGGTGCAGCCTCCATCAGGAGTCAAAACAGGCAGCTCCATACTGCCCTTTCGGGGCTCTCTGTCAAGCCCTTCAGTCAATTAGAATTAGGGTTGCCATAACTGTCTACCTCCAAACCAGGACAAATGTTTTAAAATGTAGGACAAAATTTAGCCCCAAATGTAGGACATATTTTGTAAATGAAGGACATGAACAACTAAAAAACAAAAAAAAATAAATTCAAAAAGCATTAATATAAACACATGCTTCTTAAGCATGCTCAAAATGGAAGACATTTTGACATTCTTCCTGGATAGAAGTTTGGGAAGTAGCTTTGTGTGGTGGACTAGGACTCTGGAGACCATGGTTCATTTCCCTGCCTATTGGGTGACCCCAAGCTCAAGCAAGTCACACTCTCTCAGCCTCCTCAGCAGAAAGCCATGGCAAAACTCATCTGAACAAACCTTGCCAAGCAAACCCCAGGATAGGTTTGCTTTAGGGTCCCCATATGGTGAAAAACAACTTGAAGGTAAAAAGAATAAAGAATAACTGAGTACTATACCTTTAGGTACAGTAGAGGGTTCAGCATGGTGTAGTGGCCTAGGACAATGGAAGACTAGGGTTCAAACCCAGCTCGGCCATGGAAACCCACTGGGCGACTTTGGGCAGCAAGTCACACTCCCTCAGCCTCTCAGGGGAAGGTAAAGGCAACCCCTCCTGAAGAAACTTGTCAAGGAAACTCTATAGGGTTGCCATAAGTAGGAAAGGATCTGAAGGCACACAATAACAACAACAGCAGAGGAGGAAGAAGGGGGGAGAAGAAAAAAGAAGGAGAAGGAGAAAGAAGAAAAGGAGGAAAGAAGAAGAATAGGAAAAATAAGATAAAAATAAGAGAAGGAGGAGGAAGAGGAGAAGGAGGAGGAGGAAGAAGAGGAGAAAGAAGAAGAAGAAGAGGAGGAGGAGGAAGAAGAGGGGGGAAAAAGCAGAAGAGGAGGAGGTGAAGGAGGCCCCCCCCCCCCCCCACCCGCCCTGCCACCGGAGAGAGGCCCATAGGCCTCTCTCTTTGCTCCATAGCTGCTGCCGCACCAAAAGCGCAGCAGCAGCCACAGAGGCCCCCAATCCCCACCCCACCACTGGAGAGAGGCCCATAGGCCTCTTTCTTTGCTCCTCTTCTTGAGGCTGGCCAGTTGGAGGAGCTTGAGCCTCTGCTCCTCCATTGAGTCCTCTTGGAGTGCACACGCCAAGCACGCAAGGCAGCAAGGTGAGGCAGGGCCAGGCGAGACTTGGGAGCCTGGAGCCGTGGCCACCCAGGACAAATAGGGAAGCGAGACGGGACCATGCCGCTCCCTGAAAAACCGGGAAAGTCCTGCTTGTTCCCCGGATATGGCAACCCTTATTAGAATGACTGTAATTATTTTTATAAAAAAAGCTTGCTTGGGCTCACAGAAATAGTTATATGATTAATTGGATCTTGGCCTCTATACATTTCTTTTGTTGCTTTAGGAAAATGGCACACGCTGGTGATTCATTTTAGTTTCTGAAATATGACCAACTATTCACTTTAATTGTGGCTGAACTTAATTGGAATATTCTTGATATACGGGAACATTTTCAAATGAACATTGTAGTAGCAAGAATCAGAGGCAAAGAAGCTTTTACAGATTACTTAAAACCAGACAGCCTGGCACTATAAATATAAAATCCCTTCCTTGTCATCATTCATGCTATGCTACAAAGATCAAGACCAAGAAGGATTTGACAGCTTTCATTGAGTAGAAAGTTTAAAGTCAAAGGTTACAAAAATATGACTTTCACAACTAAACATTTTTCTAACAGCCTTACCAGGTCAGAAATGTAGAGAGGATGTGGGTTGTTTTTAGATTTGGCATGACAATTTGCTAAATACAAATACCACATTGTCAAATACGCACCTATTCTCACATTTCATAATCAGACACTAAACAATGGGACCTGCAACAAAGGGTACACAAGCAGAGTGCTCCTGTTCAGGGTTCGAGCTAGTGGGCAATGTCTTTTCTATCCTGCCCACCCCCCTCCAATACATTCCCCTTTCCATTTCAAACCTCACCCCTGAACTGTCTGTCAGCATGCGAGAGCCACTGAAAATATCTTACAGTCCTGATTTTAGTCCTCAACTACATTTCCCCCCTGCAATATTTTTTGTACTTCTGCAAAACCTGGGGCACCTTGAAGCCTGAAACACATCTTCTTGTGCATGAATAGTCTGCTACATAAGTACTCAGACAGTCAGTTGACTGTTAGAGTATTGGGTGTAGCAATAGCACATAGCAATAGCAAGTACATTTCTATACTCTTTATTAGTGCTCTTAAGCACTCCCTAAGTGGTATACAATGTTTAAGCTAATTGCCCTCAACAAGTTGGGTACTCATTTTAGCAACCTATAAAAGGATGTAAGGCTGAGTCACCCCTGGAGCCTGTGTAATGTTTAGAAGTTAAAAGCATAACAGAAGTGTTCACTATTTAATGAAATAATACATTTGTGCTCCTTATACTTATATATATATATAAACTATATCTTTATATATATAAAAAACTATATCCTTATTCTTACCCCCCTCCCCAGTGTGTGTGTGTGTGTGTGTGTGTGTGTGTGTGTGTGTGTGTGTGTTGTGGTAGCAGTAAGGTACCAAACCTGAAAATGAGCACAATTTGCTCAAAAGACTATTATTACAGATGGGAGCCCAGCCACCTCTATATCTGTGAATACTGAATACAGCATTGCAAACCAGGGCTGTATAGCAATGATAAAATTTTGAATTATTATTTTTTTCATAGACTAAAAACACAGCTCTTTTGCTAACCACCATCAAATCATATATAGCTATTTTGGATATTTGTTACTTTTTTATATAGCACTGTAATGATAGGGAGAAAGTCACTATTTATTTCACGAGAAAAATAGTCACAGATGTTTTCCATAAAGTCCCCATAACCATTCCTTTAAAAAAAAAAAAAAGGCAGAATGGGAACACAATGACTATATTCCTTCCTTCAAGCAAAAGAAACCAAAATGGTAAAATCAAAGAAACAATTTCAATTATCCCATGCTTTTACTGGATACCAAAGTGACCAGTTCTTGATCATTTCTTTTAAAAAATAGCAACACCAGTCACAAAACTCAAAGCAGCATGTCAAAAAGACACCTATCAGTTAATACAGTATTTTGGGGATATTAAAGAGGTGCTGGAATGACCAAAGTAATTGCCAATTCACTACTGAAGATAAAGAACAGTTGTTCTTCTCTTTGTAAATTGGTTTTTCTAAGTGCACAGTTTGATTCCTACTCTGAAGGCTCTATTTGTTGTTGTGTGCACTCAAGTTCATAAATTTCCAATTTATGGTGACCCCAAGGGGGCCTATCACAGGGTTTTCTTAGCAAAATTTGTTCAGAGGAAGGTTTGCCTCTGCTGTCTTCTGAGATTGAGTGTGTGTGACAAGCCTAAGGTCATCCAGCTGATTGCCCAAACAGGGATTCGAACTCTGGTCTCCAGAGTTGTAGTCCAACACTCAAAGCAATACATCATGCTGGCTCTCAGCAAACAGTATACCATGTACATATAACCACACCTTATTAATTTTTTCATTTGCTGTATTAGTATGCCTTTCAGTATCAGCCAGTTGATTTAGCCACTAGCCAGCCTGACTGACCAATTATTGGAGCTGTAGTCACAAAGATAACTTTTCCAAGTTCTGTGTTATACCAACTCAGATTGTTTGTCCACCTAGTCCAATATGTATTTATTTGTTTATTTAATTTATATCACACCTTTCTCACAACATGAGATCCAAGGTGGCATTTGTTGTTTGCTAATAGCAAACAACACCCTCAAGTTGATCCCAATCTTTCCAGCATCTCCCTGTGAATGAGCTGTCTCCAAGACTCCCTATCTTCCACTGCTCTGCTTAGGTGCAGTAAATTCATACCTATGATCTCCCTAATAGAATCTATCCATCTGGAATGTGGTCTTCCTCTATTTCTATACCCTCTACCTTCCCTAGCATTATTGACTTTTCTAATGAGTCATGCCTTTTCATGATGCGGTCACAGTAAAAGAGCCTCAATTTGATCATCTTGGCTTCCAGGGAAGTTTCATGCTTGATCTGTCCAAGGACCCATTTGTTTGTCTTCTTGGTTATCCACAGTATCCTCAGCACACTTCTCCAATCCCGAATGGGTTTCTTCCTATCCACTTTCCTCAGTATCCACCTCTTACATCCACACAAGATAATGAGGAATACAATAGCTTGTACAATTCTAACATTAGTGCTCAGTTGTCTATCTTTACTCGTTAGGATCTCGTCTAGTTCTTTCATAGTTGCCTATTACTAGTCTTCTTCTGATTTTTTCACTGTAATCTTCTACCTGATTGATGCAAGATATAAGAACTCTTTTACTATTTTGATTTCCTCATTGTCTAGGTTGAACGTATGTAGATCCCCTATGGTCATTAATTTTATTTTCTTTATGTTCAGCATTAAGTCAGCCTTTGCACTTTCTTCTTTGACTTTCCTTACTAATTGTTCAAAATCTGTGATGTTTTCTGCTAGTAGTATAGTGTCATCCATGTATCTTAGATTGTTGGTGTTCTTTCCTTCTATCTTCACTTCTCCTTTTTCTTAATTTAAATTAGTTCTTCGTATGATATTTTCTGAATACAATTTGAACAAACGGGGTTAGAATGCAGCCTTGTCTGATCCTTTTGCCAACTGTGAACCAATCTCCATATTCTGTTCTAATACTAGCCTCTTGTAATAAGTACAGCTTTATTATCAGGACTATCAGATTTCATTACACTCCCATGTCCTTAAGAGCATTTCATAGTTTCTCATGATCTATGCAGTCAAAGGTTTTGCTATAATTTATAAAACACACACTTATTTTCTTTGGGAATTCCTTGGTATGCTCCACTAGCCATCATGTTTGCAATATGCTCCTAAGTGTATCTTTCTTTCTTGACACCTGCTTGCACCTCTGGGATTTCTCTCTCCATGTATGATTCTGCATTGCATTTTTGCCTGGGGATATATATCGATCATTTCCAATCTGCTGGCTACCATTTTGTTTCCCGTATTTGTTGACATATATTGGGTAACACTAGAGTTTATTCTGTCTGTGTGGATGGTAGCAGTTTGACTGGAATTATCATCTGTTCCTGGTGATTCATTTTTCCCAATTTCTCTTATTGCAGCTTCCATCTCACTTTTTAGAATTTGAGTTCATCTTCATATGGTTCTTCATTCCATGTGTATTTCATTTTTCTGATCTCTTTTATATAGTTTATCTGGGTGTTGTTTGTTTCTTCCTGACCTTTTCGTATGTTCTTTTTATTTTCATATTGCATCCCAACCCTTGGTTTGAACTTCCCTTTGAGTTCCCAGATCTTGTAGAAGAAGTCTCTCATTTTTGTTGTTGTTGTTGTCTTCTTTTTCTCTGTATTGATCATTGCAGTAGTTCTCTTTATCTCAGTTCACTAGTCATTGTACAGTTGTGTTTATGGTTCTCAGTTTGTTTCTTCCTCAGTTTTGTTTTGCTTCTCTTCTTTCCTTTACTGCTTGAAGCATTTTTTCTGTCACCCATGTTTCTTCTCTTCTTTTTGGCCCCTGATAATGTCTTTCTACACTCTTCCTTTATTATGTCCCTGGCTTCTGACCATAGATGTTCTGGTTCTCAGTTGATTATATGTAATAGTGCAAATCTATTTCTTACACCGTCAGTAAATTATGTTCACGTCATATTTTGGTGCAATGAGTAGTTTTGATTTCTTCTTCAGTTTTATTCTTATATTTGAGCTTTATTCTTATTTTTGATATAAGGTGGTGTACAACATTTTAAAAGTATAATACAATTTTTAAAACTCTTGTATTTTGCATTTTTATAGTGTTTTAACTTGGACTGTTTTAGATTTGTTAGCCACCTTGTGTCCCTGTACTGGGAGGAAGGCAGGATATAAATAATAATAATAATAATAATAATAATAATAATAATAATAATAATAATACAAAAGTTAAACACAAACTGAATCTCTATTTTTAAAAAAGGACAATAAAATAGTATTAGAACAAGCTGACATTAGAAGATGTCAAAACCATAATAATATAAAAATACTATACTCCCTATTGAAATACATCATGCTAAAACCCTAAATCTTCCTTGAATAAAAAAAGTATTTGCTGGTGGAAAGACAGCAGGGAGCAGCCCAGCACACCTCCTAGGCTGCTCCATAACCTGGAGCAGCTACCAAGAAGGCTCTCTCTTGTGTCCTCACCAGACAAGCCTGGGATGATGGTGGGACTAAGAAAAACCTTTCACTGCAGATTTTAGAGCATTGGCAGACTCATATAGGGAGATACAGTTTTCCAAGTATCTATTCTGCCTAGCAGTCTTCTTTACAGCATCTCAGGCATTCATATGTACCTGATTACTTTTACACATTTTATAATTAAACTATGAAATTTGCTATCACAGGATGTAATTATGGCCATGAAAGTGCTTAGAAAAATTCATGGACAATTGGGCTATCAATATCTAATGGTCACTGAGACTATATATTACCTCTAAGATCAGAGGCTATATATCTCAGTCAGTACCAGTTGCTTAGAAACATACATAGGATAATATTATTATACTCATGTCTTGCTTATGGTTTCCCATAGGCATCTTATTGACTACTACAAATCATAAGTCTAGACTGATCCAGGATGGATCTTCCTATGTACTTAATTGTAGATATCATGGATTGAATCTGCATCAAAATGTGTACTTTACCAATGAGCTATATCACTGCTTTCCTTGAGTAGCAAGAATTGGGAGGATAGGCAGGAACTGTTATTGTAAATATAATGTCACTGAACACTTAACTATTCTTCAAATTCATATTAATACAGGTTGAGTCTCTGTTATCTAAAATGCTTGGGACCAGAAGTGTTTTTGATTTTTGATTTTTTTGGATTTTGGGATATTTGCATATACTGTACCTCATTAGGTATATCTTGGAGATGAAACCCAAGTCTAAACATGAAATGCATTTAAGTTTTGTATATACTTTATGCAAATAGCCTGAAGGTAATTTTATACACAATATTTTAAAAATAATTTTGTGCATGAAACAAACATTGTGTACACTGACTCATCAGAAAGCATGGTAGTGACACTATCTCATCCATGCAACAATTTTGAAATATTCCAGATTTTGGCATTCCAGATAAGGGAGACTCAACCTGTATGTTCACTCCTTGGTTAGAGAAGTACAAGCTATATGTAAAAAAACTTCGCATTTATATGGCATCTTGTTTGCCATTTGTTCACTTGTTTAATTAATGATGTATTCGACATTAAACTCAAATCTTGGCTTGCTTGCTTTAGTATTCCTTATTGTTGAGCATAAATGGGATTAATATAATAGACAGGATTGGATACTTAATCATAGCAAAGGCTGTTAAAAAACAGACAGAGAGAAAAAAATAGAGGAAAGCCGTGTCTGATTTTGACAGATGTGCTCCATCAAGGATAGTTAAGAAATTAAGAAGAGGTACAGAAGCACAGAAGCACTGTCTGAAATGCTCTAATCATTCATGTCAGTAGAAGAGTGTTAACAGCACAGCAGGGAAGAATAAACATTCTAGCCATTAATTAGCACCCTGGCCATCAATCAGGGACAAAGGCCGATACCAAAACTATCAGCAGTTTCCAAAATTATAATGAGAAAGTTAAAACAGCTGGAATAAAACTGTTAGCACTCTTCTGCTCTTCAGGTAGAAGTGATGAAAGGCAGGTTATAAAAATACTTCTCTAATGCTACAAGTCTGACTTCTGCAGTGTTTAGGATAAAAAAAAATGTATTGGTAGCCAAACTGAATGGTTCCCAGTGAATTCCAATACTAGGAAAATGGACTGAGTAGAAAAACATGTTTCACTGTTTTTAAAGGTTCCTCTGTTACCTGGCAACAATAAGCGAAAGGGATGGGCATACAGTATATTCAGAATTCATCAGCTCAATCATCTAGCAACCAAGGACAACAAGTACTGCTTATCAAGAGCAGCAAAGTAAGACAAATGGAATTTCACACCAGAGACAACTAGTGAAATAAGCCATTTGCATTTCTCTTCACCCTTTATTCAATCGATGTATGTAATACTGTATTTACAGACATGACATAATGCAGTGGCTCAGGGGTGTGCAATTAAAACTTGAAGATATAACCTGCCATTGCACAGTAATTATTACTTGCCTATATGTAATTCTGTCCATTTTATCTATCTATGTAAAATTTTGCTAGGCACTATCTAACTGTCTGTATATTCAGACAGCCTTGCTTGTTACCCTAAGAGGTCAGAGGCCAAAGACAATGAATTATTATCCTAGGTTTTTTTTAAAAAGTCACATATTCCCCACCCACCCCAAATATTTTTCTCCCCTCTTACATTCCTGATTATACCTTTTCCCCCTGAATGTGTGAGGTAGCCCAAGAAGAAGAGGTGAATCTATGCAAAATACACATGCAAACAGAGACATAGCCATTAGTCTGGAACAACTTGCTCTGCTTCCTTATATAGAAATACACTCATCCCTTCACATCTGTGGCTTTGACTTTTGCGGATTCAATTATTCATGGATTTTATTAATATGTTCTCTCTAGGAATATCTCCAGCACAACTCTGTGGTCAACTTTAACCAAAAGTCTCACTGAAGGACCTAGAGATTCCTAGAGAGAATACTCCATTAGGCATTTGTAGCTCCTCCAGCACAATCCTGGCAGATGTTGACCACAGAGTTGCATGGGAGGACCTAGAGATTCCTCCAGAGGTGTTCTCTCAGGTAAAAACATAGCAGAAGCAGCAGTAGTTTCATTCATTTCACATAGTGTTTTTTTGTTTGTTTGTTATTTGTGCTTTTTTCACATTCATGGAGGCCCTGTGCCCCTAACCCCAGCAAATATGGAGGGACAACTGTAGTTAGAATTATAGGGTGAATTGTAGGCTAATATACTCTATAATAAGAATAATTCCTTTTGCAAACTCAGATGGTGAGCCATCACACGACTGCAGTTATAACAGAGCCATTGAGAAAGATAAATTGCTTAATGTTTTGTGAGATATTTTGCCTTCTCTGTCAGAGTGCTCTAGTGCTACAACAAACTACAAATCTCAGAATTCCAATGCATTCATTGAGCCATGACAGTTAAAGTGGTGTCAAACTGCAATATTTTTGCAGTGCAGATGCAGCCAGAAATGATTATGTTTATAATCCAGTTTTAGAACTTTCAGAAAACTGATTTGAATAATGACCTAAGAACCAAAAAGGTTAAGTATTTGAATGTTCATTTCCTCATAACACAGAATAAATTAGGGTTATTTATTCTGTAAATATGACTATGAATATATATCTTGGAAAGATTTTTTCCTTAGGAAGTATATTTTTTCTTCTGACTATGCTAAAGTGTACCATTTATATCTCACCACAGGATTTGATAAGCTGCTCTTTTAAGAAAGAAGTAATGTTTTGGTACAACAAACAATGCTTCTAAAACTGTACCACATAATTTACCTTATTGGCCTTTGACACGCTACCACTGTTTATTTTGGAATATGTATATTGTGTAAATATGTGCACATCCAGAGGATCACATCTCATATATAATTTAGAACAGCCTGATGACTCAATGTAGACAACATAATATCCTTTCCTATCCTAATGGGCATGTAATAATAATAATAATAATAATAATAATAATAATAATAATAATAATAATA